>NC_090921.1:1135096126-1135396126 GCF_040938575.1 Ambystoma mexicanum | reverse complement strand
GAATACTTGCAATGGGCCTTTTGAGGCTGACTCTGGCAAGCCAACAACGCTTATGTTATTCTGCTGGGACCTCGTTTCCAAATTTTAATTTCTTGCTTGGACCACTGTCATGTCTTTTTCCAGCTGAGATACCCTCACCCGTTGGCATTGCTGTGTATCTTCAGCCGCACTCAGCCATGTATCAGCTTCTGCATCCTGCCGCTTGGCTGCTCTATCTTGTACTGCGAGCTTTACAGTCTGTTAGCTTAAGTATTAATCATTTGATCCATTGCTTTTCTTGTGCCTTTCACCTCTAGGAGTATGGATTGTAAATCTTCTGGTTGCTGCTCCAAACTGACAAGTTAGCTCACTTGTGCCTGTAGCTTGGGCTGAGCATCCCTGTTTGTGCCTATATTGTTTGTATATGCATAGTTTAGTGAGCTGCACCTAGCATCTTCTGGGCAGTGGCCACAGCTTTCAGAGTAGATATCGGCCAGGCAACTGCTGTGATAAGAAGCAATTGCTGTGATAAGATGTTACTCTATCGGCCCAATTTTCACTTCTCAATGGGGTCCCAACAGCTTCTGAGGCCGTATTTCACTCACACAGGTTAAATGACTGGCGTTGTCAAGGCCCCCCACGAGAATTAAAAAAATAAATAAATCAGAAGCTCCGACCCCTGGCTGACAAGAGGAGACTATTGGCTTTCAGTCCTCTCCCAGCATTTTGGCACCTCACAGAAGTTTTACAGGCCAGGTCACAGGCCATGTCCCCGCCTTCTCTTGTCTAGCGCCCCTCTCACTCACTCTTATATAGTAATTCAGGTTGTACTCTCACTGCAAAGTGGGTGCCTGTTTACCTCCAGCCCTCCCCATGGGACCTAGCCCCTGGCACCTCTGCTCCAACAGTCAGGAACAACCCCGGTGTATAATGTAGCATGGGACGCAGAACTAATCATTAACCAGATTAAATATCTTAATGGTTCCCGTGCACCAGGACCAGATGTTGTATCCAACTGTCACCTCAAAATGAACCCTGAGGCATGGGACGAATTCGGCTTTGCTACTTTTCAGATCATTTGTGAACTAAATCAAGTACCGGAAACATAGAAATCAGCCCTTCTAATTCCTATTTACAAACAAGAGTTAAGGTCTTCACCAACAAACTTCAGACCTATTGCCTTATTGGACCCTCTAGGAAAGCTCTTTTCTGCTATGTTACTTAAAACCATATCTGCCTAGATGCAAAAGACAAAGAGGGGAGATTCCAGACAACCTGGCTTCCTCAAGGGAATTGGCACAAATCTTAATTTGCTGATTCTCAACCTTCTGAAACTGGATGCCCTTACCTCAAAGACTAACCCATATGCGATTTTCCTTGATCTAAACAAGCATTCGACTCCGTCGATCGGGAGTTGCTATGGAACAAACTGGAGAGATAGCAGTGCCCAGTAGATACACTGGCTGCAATAAACACATTATTATCAGCAAAATCCGTTATAGTTTGGCTATCAGCAAACGGTGTAACAACAGGGGGCATTAAAACGGAGAGAGGATCGAAACAAGGCTGTCCCCGCGCTGCCACACTTTTTACTCTCTACATTGCAGACATTGCCGAATCACAAAAGGATGTCTGTGCCTTCCCGCCTCTCTTAAATGGCACTGCTGTAGTGTGGCTCATCTACACAGATGACCTTGTGATATTAGACAAAACACAAATTGGTCTGCAAAGATGGTTAGACAGCTTTCATATGTATATTCAGACAAACAATATGAAGACAAACATTGGGAAATCACAGGTCATGTCATTTTTAGAAACTCGAAAATGCAAACAGAAGCCTCTCGCATTATTCTTACACGCTGTGCGACTCACTGAAGTGAAGTTGTACAAATATCTGGCAATGCATTTGAACTCAGCCTTTGGAGAATAAGAATGGTCTAACATTCTACGAGAGAAAACATTATCATTAGCCAACACATTTGGAAAACGTTCTCTGTCCCCACTTCTATCGACACTAAGTAATCCCAATCCTGAGCTATGGATCTGAAACCATCTTTAAATTACCTCATGAAATTTGGGGCAAGATTGAAGGCCTGTTCTGGCGCAAAGTGTTGGCATTGCCTAAATCATTCCCGATAGTGGGAATACGCTTTGAAATTGCCATGCAATCAATCCATTCGCCAATTCTATGGAAATCCATAGATTTGTACCCCAAAACCATCAATGATGATGATAATCCTGCAATAGAAATATTAAAAACTAGGCCAAACACTGTGCCCAATTTAACTCTAAATAAATGGAAACTTTACTGCAAACACTGGATTGATGCATTGGGAAGCTCAGTAGATACTTCAAAACAAAATCCGATGACTATAAAAAAGAAAATCAGGACAACCAGTGGATACAGATGCTGACCCACAAGGCAACATACAGACTGTCTGTTAACTGTATTATGGAAGCACGAAAACCTAATCAACTACCTTCATATCTGCAACATGTTCCTTCATCAAAATTACGTGACCTTTTTCTTCGCCTTAGATTGAATCTGCTACCCAGATGTGAACTACGAGGTCAAATGAAACAATAAGGCGAACTATCGAACACGTGTCGGTTTTGCCTTGATACCGAGATAGTTGAAAGTCTATATAATTTACTGTAGAGTGCAAAGCTTTAGCTTCAATCATATCGATATACACACAAACATATTCACGAACCCTGGCAGTGCTTATAGCAGAAGATCGCTGGAACTCTATTCTATTAGGCAAAGGAAAGACAGTTATCTTTGCAGTACTACAATTTTGGCTGGAACTGTTGACTCTTAAACCAGAGTAACTCCAAAGGATCATATAATACGTTTTATTTTCGTGTTAATAGATCCTCCTGTATTTCTCTTATATTTAAGATGGTAACAATGAAAAACGTTTGTAATAAACTGATTTCTAAGAGCAGCATAGGGCGATGGTGCAGGAGCCAGTCCCCTCTCTTTCCTCACGGGCACCCAGCTCGGTATGTGCACCTCGAGCGTCCGGTCCATGCCACGCCACGCTCCCCCAGACATTCGAATGCACTGCAGACTCCACTCCATCTTACTCACAGTTGATGAGACCCCGGCTACCAGCTCCATGTGGCTCCCTCCGTTGATGCCCCCGGTGTGTGCGCCACAGCTGCCCAGTTCCAAGGCGATAGGACCGCCGCCTAGTTTTCACAATGGTGGCTTGGAGTGCACAGCGCCCTTAGATTTCGAGCTTGCTCCTCTTATGGTATCGGCAGGTTACAGGGCAGACCTGCTCCCACATGGTCAGCCTTTACCACGCCTCCGCCCCTGCCCCCGTCCCAACAGGACGAGTACCAAGCGGCTTTTATTCAGGATGTGTGGAAGCAGCGCTTGTAACCTGCTTCTGCAGGCACTTTGGTGACTCGGTTCACTAGGATGATGTCTGATTGGCAGGTCCCCTGGCAGAGCTCCCGCTTTAGGTGCCCATTTTCGTCACTGTCCTCTCTACTTTTGCATTTAAAACATATTGGGAGCTCCCACAACAGGAGTAATAGAACACTGGGAACTGCATTTACTTAATTTATGTCAAATTGGGAGCTACCTTATCTACAATTGTAACATATTGGGAGCTGCCCTTACTTCATTGTAATCATGTTAGGGCATGCTTTAACCGCAATGATGTCATATTGGAAGTTGCCTTTACTGCTATTATTTTAAATTAGGAATTGCACTTTCTGCAGTGCTATCACATTAGAAGACGCCCGAAGGGCATTGAAATTATAGTTTGAGACACAAATTCTACATTGATATCATGTTTGAGGCGGGGTTTCTCCTTTCAGTAATGATCTCATACTTGGAGGTCCCATCAATGCTATAATATTACATATGGAACTGCCCCTACTGCACTGGTACCATAGTGGGAGCTGCCCTTACTGCAGACACATCACTTTAGGAGTTTCTTCTTCTGCAGAGATATCACCTTAGGAACTGCCATTACTGCATTCGGATCATATTGAGAGCTCTCCTTACTGCAATTATATCACATCAGGAGATGGCCTTTCTGCAGTGATGTTACAATTATGTGCTTCTCCCAATGCATATGTATAATATTGGGATCTTCCCTTACCACATTTATATAACGCTTAAGATTGGTTTGCGACAAGTATGCCGTCCTCAGGGAAGTGATGGTCTACACGACCTACGTAGACCTGCAGACAGCATTCGATACAGTGCACAGGTGTCACTTATGGAGGTTCTAGGAGGGTTGCAAATTCCGACACAGCGTATGGATGCCACCCAGAAGCTGTACTCGGGTAATTCTTCATTTGTACGGTGGGGCAAAAATGGCAGCACCTCGAGAAGTTTCAATATTGAGAAAGGGGTACATCAGAGGTGCACACTGCCCCCTAAGTTTTTTTGTGTTTTCATTAGCAAAGTACTGAATCAGCTCCTGGCCCAGCAGACTGTGCCCCCACCCTAGCTGGTGACAAGATTCTGGGCCTATTGTTTGCCAACTGTATTACTATCTTTAACTCCTACCGGCCGGGTAAACAATTGATGATTTTTGTGAAATTTTGTAGGGAAAACTGTTTGGCACTTCATGTGATCAAAACGAAATCAATGGTTTTCTGTGGCAAAACTAGGAAAATGCCCAGAGGCCCCAGGATTGCACTGGACGAGACCCCGATTGAACAAGTCTATACTTATGATTACCTAGGTGTGAGAGTAATGTCCTCTTGTAGCTGGAAATCACACCTACATAAACAAAGTATAACATTGGCCAGGTATAGTAGAGCTCCTGCACGATATGCAGCTGAACAGGGTAACAGCACAGTTGTATAACCAAATCCAGCAAGGCAGTGAATAAGGCTGCTGCATTGGTAAGGTACAGAAGGAGACCCACGGCATGGTGGCAGGATCATCATTGTCGTCACGCTATTGCAGCATAAAGGTGACTGGGGGTTATGAAAATGATATAGGACCTCATTATAAGTTTGCCCATCCGGAAAGCTACCGGTACCGTTGTTACCGGACCGGCAAACTACGAGATCTGCTCGCGGGTGCCTTCCCGAGCATGTCAGATGCACCGGCACAATTCTGAATGGTGCCGGTGCATCCAATCTCCCCATTCCCATTTGAGCCCTATGGGGCTCAAATCGGAATGGGGAGCATTTTTTTCCGGCACCCACGAATGGGCAATTACAGGGTCTGCAAGGCAATAATGACCCGGTAATTGCCATTTTGCAAGCGCCGGAAAAAAAATGATACCAGCGACGGCTACTGGCAGTATCATAATGAGGCCCATAGACTGTGTATGAAATAGCACTGTAACCTAAATTGCAGATCGGAATATTGCCAACTGCTGCCCTCTGCCATAGTTAGAACAACAATTGATGCTTCGTGTCTAATGTACGAATGGTCCACTTTTTATTGATAGGCCCAGTAACACTCCCAGTGAGGATACGATATTTAAAACATTTAAAACAGTTTTTTTGGCGCGAGGTTGTCGGACAATGAAGGAGGCCATGTCAACTTGTCTTCATTGTAGTGAAGTGCTCTCAGTTTATGCCAGCGGCAAGTACCTTGCGTGGGTATGGAGAGCGAGATTGAAGAAGATATTGATCCTCTGACACCTGGGCCGGGGCATTGTATTTCTATGATGAGGTTTATGAATTTCCTGAAAGCTGCTATTCCCAATTGTAATGCACAATTATTAATGTATATTTTTTTATGAATTGTTGTTTTAGAAAGTTCTTTCAATCATGAATTATGTACATTTGAAATTGTATTGTTGAAAGTCACGATTATGACTTTATTATCAAAATAAAGGGTTTTGAAATTAAATATTAGGTGACGCCTTTCGAACCCTTATGTCATATTGGAAGGTGGTCATTCTGCAGTGGCATCACTTTAGGAAAGAGCCATACTGCGTCAATGTCATATTGGGAGATGATTGCTGCATTTCTATCATATGGCGAACTGACCTTACTACACTGGTATCGCATCAGGAACTCTCTTTTCTGCAGTTCTAGAACCTCAGCATCGACCCTTACTACATTGATATCATAATGGGAGATTCATGTCTTATTTACTTCGCTGATATGATTTTGGGAGCTACAATAAAAAATGATATCACTTTTGCAGCTGCCTTTTCTGCAGTGAATCGTATCGTATTGGCAGACCCCCTTACTGCACTGATGTGCTGCTGACGGATATCCTGGCAGTAGTGTAGTCATATTAGGAGCATCCCTTACTGCAGCAATGCCACATTAGGAGCCACCCTTACTGACTTTGCATGTTATTAGGATCTTCTCAGACTGCATTGATATCATAATGGGCGCTGTCTTAATGCAATGATAACACATTTGGAGCTGTTCTTTCAGCAGAGATATCACACTAGGAGATGCCTTTACTGCTCTTGTGTCATTTTGAGGGCTGCATTTACTGCATTGATCATCAGGAGATGCCCTTATGACATTGATATCATCTTGGGCATTGTATCTATTGCACTGGCAATATATTAGGAGATGCCTGCCATGTAGTGGTATCACTTTATGGAATGCCCTCACTGCATTGACATCAGTTGAGGAGGAGTCCGTACTACATTTATGTCACATTAGGAGATGCCTTTTCTGCAGTGGTATCACACAAGGAGCTGCTCTTACAGAATTCATATTATATAGGGAGTCGTCTTCACTCAATTTATTTCATATTAAGATATGCCCTTACCACACTGACAACATACTAGGGGTTACCCTTGCTGTGGTGCTCACACACATTTACCCTTCTATAGTTATAAGCCATCATGATATGGCCTGACTGCATGTATATTATATTGGGAACTGCTCCTACTGCAGTGTTATCACATGGGAGCTGTCCTTACTGCACTGATATCATACTGGGAGGAACCTTGGAAGTAGTGATGTCATATTAGGAACTGCCTTTACTGATTTTATAAATGATTTCATTTGGTTCATGTATAATGTGCAAAGGAACCATAGTATCAAAGCGCAGACCTTCATTGAATGTAAGCGGAGCATGATTCCCAGGAGTAAAGATGTGATCTTCTTTCAGAAGTTAGTTAGGCCTGATACATGTCAGGCATCTTCTAGGGGGTCATTCCAAAGTTTGGCTCCCAGGGAGCAACAAGGACTTGCGATCATTTCAAACCTGGAAGGGTGATGGCTTTGCAAGCCCTAGTCAGTAGTGATCTAGATGCACTATGCCAAATGAAACATGCTTTCAAATAGCTCAGAGCTTGGCCATACATGGCTTTTTGAAGGATAATTAGGGCTTTAATTCTGATCCCGCGCCTTCACTGGGAACCAATGGAGGTCTCGGAGTATTTGTGAGACGTAGTGGCATTTTCAAGGTCTTGGTAACGATCCAGGTGGCAGAACTGTGTACAACCTGAAGTTGATGAAGGATCTCTTGTTAGGCTCCCATTTGTAGAGACAATGCAATGATCCAGCTTGGGGACAATCTTGGCTTGAGCAATAGGGTAATAGCGGAGGTTTGGTCTGGAGAGAGCAGGGGACACATGCCAGGGAAACATCAAAGTTGACAAATCGAGCGTCATAGAAAACAATAGAATTAAACACATGCCTGGGCATTTTTACCTTAGTGGAAGCAGTACTCGTGCAACCCGAAAGAGAAACATCTGTGCATCGAGCTACATTCTATTTAAATGTGTAATATATAAGAGCTTGAGTTTGTTTTGATTTAGGACTAACCAATTTTTCATCATCCATTCTTCTATTGATCCAAGAATGCATTATATGTGTGTCATTGCCACGAGGAAGCAAAGGTTAGTGGATATGACAAGGGGACTCTGGACAAGATCAGGGAGTGAATAAATACTTATCAAACAACATGCATTGAGGAACAAAGATACATGCACACTAATCCACAGGATGTGAAGTAGAATTTTGATACAAATATATGAAAAGGGATGTGGGGTAAGCACTTAAGAGCTTCTTGTGATTTCAAGGAAAGTTAGCAAGCTCCTCACCCACAATTGCTATTACAGGTACTGTCATTGCTAAGCCCACATTTAGAACAAGTAGTGACAAGGTCTGTGCGCTGACACTCTTTAGGGTTTTATACAAGGTAGCTTAAGGAACATGCTTATGAAGGCAAGACACACATATTGGGATGCCAGTGAAGCACAAGAACCCTGCTGAGCTAAAAGGGACCCTGAAAGGCTGTAATAGGAACGTGAGGATAACTCAATACAGAGGAATCTTGACAAGAATCAAGCAGGAGTATTGCATACATGATTGAAAGGAAACATAGGAATTCACACTGGAGAAGGAGTAAACAGCGCACCAAATGTAACAATCAATAGGTAACAAAGGAACAGACTTCAAGAGAGAGTCTAGGAACAGGAGGCATGCAAAGACACTTACTTGTCCAAAAACTCCCCTTCCCACCCACAGAAGGACAGAAAGGGGTGCTCAAATAGGAGTGTTCAAAGGATCAAATGTACACTGCAGAATTGAAGCTCACGAAACTATAATACACAGGCAAAATAGAATCCACAGACACAGGAAAGCACAGGGAAGTGATGACTGCAAAATTGAGGAAGGTAGAAAGGGAATCCAGGAAGCAGAAAATGCCAACAAGCACACTAAAATCAAAATCCAAGAATCCAAGCACAAGATCAAGGAACTCCAAACTAGAAACTATGAATAAAGGGATAGGTCAAACAGGAACAGTGCAACACTTGCTAGCACCGGAATGCAGCAAACCTGAGGCTACTAAAGCTAAATAAGAATCACATGCTTCAGGTATTATGTTTGCTGGCACCTGCCAGCCATAGGTGCCCCCTGTCTTCCGCCAAACCCTGTCCAGCTAGGGTGGAGATGAAGCTGTGGGAAAATGATTCTGCGAAAAAGTGCAGTTTTTTAAATAAAAGAAATACTCCCTGGCAAAAAAACAGAAATGGATCTAGAAGGGAAGTGAAGTGGAAAAAATGTTTTATGAGATCCAAAATAACAACTTTAATATGTCCAAATGGTTGGAAGAAAAGTGTGGTAGTGTACTGACTTGAAAGAATGCCCCTAAATGATGGGCATGAGAGTGAAGGGAGGGAATTGTGAGAGCCATGTTGGCTTTAGGCTCTGTGAAGGGTCAGAAATGTGAGGCAGACAACGTTGTGAAGGTTTTTCAAAAGAAGCCATTTTATTAACTCAAAAGGTTGGATTTCCCTGCCTAAAATAAACTAAATAAAACACTGTAACAAAACGATTCTGCCCCTCTTACTTAAACAGACACAAATCAACAGGCAATATAGGGCAGTTCGACAGCAACACATTTAAAAGTTACATTTACATCTTCACAGCTGTTACTCCTTCTAGTCGAAGTCAATTCTCCTTCCCCAGATTCATTCTGGATTTTGTTCAACAGTTCAAAAAAGGTTAAGGAAATCCTATATCATAATAAAACACCTCTTCGGTTCTCATTTGGTTTAACCAGATAACACAAAAGTTGATGAAAAAAAGTTGCAACTTGCTTTCAACCAATAATTTCAACCAGTGTTTATTAGAACGTTTTCCTCTTTTTACTTGCAACTAAGTTCTTGAAACAATGTCTATTCAGTAACTCAGAATATTTCTTTACTTCATTGGTTTCCACACAAAGGTCTTTGTCAGTATATGTCTGCACCAGTTCACAAAACCACTTGTTTTACAATATTAACATAACTCTTGCTTAAATTATATTAATTTGTCAGGATGATTATGCATTAGTCCACAAAACACATTAGTAGATGGTCGACTTATTCTTCAAGACTTTTAACCATACTACAGTATCTCAATGGCTTCCACCTGGTCACTAACCTGCCAGGCTTATTAAGACAAAGTGTTCTGCCTTGGTATACTCTCCTGCCAGAACAGATCAAAATACTACAACATTCTCTGATCTGGTATACTCTGCTGCCATCTCCAGAGTAAGCTACTACTTCCGTGTTCTCTTACCTGGTGTACTATGCTGCCAGGCCAGAGTAAACTACTACTTGCAAGTACTTATATGGTAAAGGTTGAACTCAAACAGGTTAGCAATATCTTTTGCTCCACAACATCAAATGTTAGAAACACTTCAAGGGACACAATAACCACGCTGGTGCTATTTGTTACACCGGTGTGGCTGGCACACTCTCTTCAGATTATGACCCAGTCCCTCTGAATGTCTTCCTTCAGAAGGGCAGCCTTCCTGCCACTCGTGTTTTCCCCTTTTCCACTAACCAACAGCTGATAAGGTGTCTGTTTCAATTCACACTTCTTTGGCTTTGGCAATGTGAGATTAAGTCCTTCTCTCTGGGGACATTCTTTTTATATGGGCAATCATTTTTACCAACAGTGAAAATACCAGCTGTTTTCTTTTGGCTTTGGCAATTCTAGTTATTTCTTAATTGCCTTGGTATGTTTCTCTTTTGGCTTTGGCAATTGTGGTTTATCTTTTCTCTCATAGGTATTGCCCCTCTATGGTGTTGGCTCTTATTATGCTCCATAATGTCACAATCACACTCTTTGGTAATTAGGTTTTTATTGTTTTACTTCATTGACCAAGTTTCTATGGTTCAGTCCCCTTGACTTGGCCGGCAGGCGATTATGAAGTGCTCCGGGGTCACTATCTAACAGTGAACTCCTCAGATCTGGTGTGCACATCCATTCACCTTGCTGCCTCCATGTCCTATGCTTCAATAACCCCATGCAGTCAGGTAATCTCGACTCCACAGTCCTCAGTGCCTCTCATCTGTAACCATCACGGTTCCCACAACACGTCGGTGCTCCTCTGCCACCGGTACTTGTCAGATGGGGGAAAATTACCAAAAGGTGCACTGTGCTGCACGACTTTTGCAGCTGTATTCTTCAGAGGGAGAGTCATTTCTCCCAATGCTTCCCACTGTGCCAGCTCTGCAATTATGGTCTTGAGCATGAAAGATTGTCTCAGGACTGGCATTTTCTTCACATGCCACGGTGTCCCCAGTGTCACTGCTCGCACACAACCTCTTCTTCTGCTGCCATGTGGAGGTAGGAAAACTACCTCACCTTCTACTACTGTCCCTTCTCCTAGCCGGCACAGGATCGGGCTTTTTATGCCTCCCAATACTCCTCAGGTGTGCGTCATTATTCCTAATTGACTGCAACCTGCAGTCGTGCGCCTCTCACGTTCACTATTGATATAAAAATTCCCTAAATTACTATGAGGATTCTGTGAATTATTTGATTTTACAGAAGAGTATGGTTTCTAAGGTTTTAAATTGGTAACATTTAAAAGCTCTTCCTCCTTATTTCTCTCAGACTCATATGGGCTTTCATGTTCATGAATGTCAGTGATTTTAAGAGGGTTTATCTGACTCTCAGAACATAATTGCTTGTGATTATCTCCATCTATATTCCGACAGTCAGTTGGAGAAAATATAAATTCTCTCTGACAGCAAGCTTTTACATATTCCGGTACTAAGGATATTTCCTTCCTGGAATAAGACAAATACCATGCCTCATCCACAACGTCCTTTTTATTTCCCAGGGGGCACTTCTCCTCCCAGGTGATCCTCCCGGCTAACACCACCACCAGGGTTAGGACCAGGAAGCGTCTGCCTTTCCCTGGCAACTTGGGAGGAGAAATTAGGTAGAGTTCATCACAGCTCACTCTCAAGGCAAACAATGATCAGTGGGCTTCCCCACATCATATTTGCAGCCTCCCTCCAATGCATGTATAAGATGTTTGTAATAACTTTCAGGCCTTTTGCAAGTCTTGCTGTGCCATGTTAGGATCTGCTCTATGTCGTTTCAGATTTGTCTGCCTAGCAAGGTCTCTGACTGCTATCCTCGATTTCACATCCAGTGTCTGAGACCATACAAATGGCAGCATAACATGTTATAAATTCTGATAACATAACATAAAATACCAAATAAGGAGCTTCCTTTACTACATTGATATTATATTGGGAGCTTATATTACTATATTAATATCATATTAGTTGCTATCATATTGGGATCGTTGTTGAAGCTGGAAACATTTTATTCATAGCATTAGAGCTATGGACATACTTGATCCACGGACAGAACAATGCCAGAGCCATGATAGCAGATGGTGTGTGGGTGACTGCAGTGTTTATGGAGGTGGTTTGGTTGGGAAGCACATTGATGTGCACACATGCAGGAGCCATAAAGCTGTGTGTATGTTATGTCAGGCTCTGTGCATGGTTCAGATTCCCCAGATCAATGTCATCATAGAAGGCAGGCTACTTGAACCAGAACGAATGTCCTGTGGGCACTCGGTGTAGGGTCGGCTACTTTACATAGGATGGAAAGATCTGCTGAATTTGATGATCTGTACCAAGGGATTGAGTCTAGTAGAATTATACAGAGATGCAATAATGTGCCTCCGAGACTGGAGGATGTCAATCCTGTTGTGTTGATGGATGCAAGTCAGAAGTACCTGAACCCTGAGTGCTGTTCTACGTTTTTGAGTTTACCAGTTGCTTTTGTGTATACGTTATGCAAAGGCAGAGTCCAAGATCAGATAGGTTATAACACTTTGGGTCTACAGGAGCCACTGGTTTGGGGTTGGGAGGTGATAGTTCTAAAGTTAAGCACTTAGTCAAATCTCAATTAATGTTGATGTGGACTCAGATAGCCTTACAGTGTGCATGTGTCGGCTATTTGTGCAGGGAAAGGAAACAGGTGATTTTACTGGAGGTCAGTTAGTCGACGAGAAGATGGAAGACACGCTAGGGGACATGTAAATGCTATCAGTCATTGGGTGCTATTTGGGATTGAAGTGATTGCTGACTTCCAGGGAGATGAGTGGGGGGGGTCAATTGAAGTTTGTTGTAGTATTCATATGAAGCCCCCTTCTGCTTCGTGGCAACCAAACACGATGTGTTAATTTTCCAATAGTCTTAGTCAGAATTATTTGAGTTCCTGGTTTATTTATAGAATGTTTAATATCCCATCCATTTTGATGTTATTTACGTGCATAGGGGTGTCACTGGTTGAGGTTTAGGTGCCGGTCTCATGCTGGCGCTGATTGAGAAGATGTGGGTGCTTGTCTCATACTAGTGTTACTTGAATGGCCAGGTTTTTAATTGTTTCCTGAAATTCAGGCAGTGATCTTCTGGGCACGAGTGATTGGGCACATCATATTATCAGGAAGTAACCGACTAAATGCATCATACTGGAAACCTTGCCTGTACCTTTCCTTCCTGGTTGTCTTATTTGGTGATGGGCTGCAGGATTCGGCAATTTGGTTCTGTGACTTGGATTCACCATGCCCAGCTGAGAAGGGCAATATGAAAAATAAATTACTCCCCTTCGAACCTATGTGCATGTACAAAGGATAGATTAGAAGTGTTATTGAAAGCTTTAAAGTGTAATTTGTCTTGAGTTGGGCTTAATATGATGGTGGGCACAGTATACGAAGCACAGCTTGACTCTGTTTTATAATCTATCATTGGCAGAAGAGCCCAGTTTGGGGTTTTATGTATGTGACTGTTTGACAGACAGGTTGACGTTGTTTCCCTTTGTGAGAAAATGTCATCAACGCTGTTAGTTTTTGAGGAGTTAACCTTGCTTGAAATATCAGAGTCTACTATGTTAAGAAGAATAAGACCAGGCAGTGGGATCAGAGGACAGATGTGATGGACTTGGAAAGACTGAAGCTGTTCAGAGGCAAACAAATTCATCATATCCCTAAGTCCACTCTAAGACTATACATACTTACATTCCCTTTACAAAAATATAGGGATTGGTATTTTAAATTCCGGCTGAACGCACTGCCAGCAATGGAAGTCATTGGTCCAAAGCTGGAATTACAGAGAACTTTGTGCGGGTGCCATGCATGTAGTGATCCTGAGATGGAATCATTATTTCACTTAGTGCTGCATTGTACAGCCTTTCTGGAACACTGGATTAGATTGTTAGGCTCTTGTGTACACTCCTCTGAATAAATCCTGAAAGATATACTATGGGATAGGCTTATGGTGATCAATAATCAGGCTTTGATATTAGCTCTGAGCAAATTACTGGAAATAATCTTTGCAGAATTGAAATTGATTGTATAGTAGGGGGAATGAGTGGTGTGCTATTTGAGACTTAGGTGACATGAGTGTCTGGAAAAACGTGTCCTGATTTTCTTTCTTGTTGTGTGTTTCGCTGTGTATGTTGTCCCTTTTATTAGTGTATTGTATATTAGGAAATGAGTGTGAAAAGTTTCAATGTAAACCGGAAAACAATCTTAAATAAATAAATAAATAAATAAAGTGCTTTTGAAGCAGAGCTGCCCATGAAGTTTGGTATTTCTATGTGGGTCCTCCAAAGCATATGTAATTTAGGTCAAAACAGCGTTGATAGATGTGGGGAGAGTTCAATAACTAAAAGGGTTACGAAATAAGGATTGGGAATATAGGTACAAATATATGTACTTTTTTACAAATTAACTAGCGACACAACACAGATATACATCATGACACCAGACAATTGTAAGACAGCGGCAGAGGGAAGAGCCACTGGGGAAAAGGAGCTGAGAGTAGGAACTTGTAGTACTGTCAGGGAAAACAAATATGGTCCTGTCCTATAATGATGGACCAAATATATCAGGGAATCTGGAGAGCAAATTGTTAGAACATGAATAATATTTAGAACATGAGCAGGAAGTAAAATAGCTCAATTTATAGTAGGTACACACTATTCAAAAGAGGAGAGTAGACCAGATTGTGGCACGGCAGTGTAGTTTATGTATGTAAATTATTAACCAAGAGACTTACGCATACATAGAAAATGTATTCCCATTACTAGGTGTACAGGCAACAACATTTTCACATTTCAAAACGTGTCTCACACACTTGTCCTTTGTTTTATGGTATCAAATGATGTATTCCCCGCAGCTACATTACATAACATCATAGTAGTCAGTGACCCCATCTCTAACACAGGGCCTCCATATGTTCCAATGCAAACTGATTGAAATACTTGTCTATTCCTGTGCATTGCCAATTATGTTATCTATCACTTGTGCATCTGCTAGTTAATATTTGTGTTTTCTTTTGGATTTATTTTGGATTTATGATCATTGTGGAAAACAATTTCATGTTTGGCATTTTTTTTTATATGTTTGATTATGCACAAATGGCCACCTCATGTTTTGCAATTACCTGTGCATCCTCTGTTAGATACTTTGCCCATATGTATGTTAGCAGAACTGGCAGAGGAAAGGGAGACAGATGAGTTCTTCTCTGGTGAAAAAAGGCAGCTGATGTGTTACACAGGTTGGAACCCAGTGATTAAGGATGTTTAGGCATGTGCCAGATTCGGAGAACGTGGGTGTGGTGTAGAACACGTTGAAGGGTCCAAAGGGCATTTGCTCGAACCACTAAACTCCTTTTGGGCTGGTGGAAGTTCTGTGGAAGTGTCCCAGTACAAGTTGAGAAGGTTCTCAATCATAGTGCTGCATAGCAGATGTTGATTTCAGAATCTGAAGGAGTAGATGGTGGTTATTGAAAAGATCCGTTTTAGATGAAAATGTGGAGTCCTATTATGCAAGGTGGTCTGTGGGTAGGGAAAGAGAAGCTGTCGAGAACCTGCTTGGGCTTTAATGGCAAACTGTTCAAGAGCCAAGAAGGTTAAAGTGGGAGTGCTATTCTTGTGATAGGTCTGGGAGCATAGCTCTTATTGCATATGTCCATAAGTGACACAGCAATGGAGAAACGAATGTACTCATGTCAGGAGAGAGTATCAGGCATAAGTAGGAAAAATATCACACAAGCAGCATAGCAGACGCCTTTGTCCCTAACTCCAACAGTTCCCCTCAGAATTGTAAACTCTCAACCCTCTGTAAACTGCCCTTCCCTAGGTTCTGTACCCACAGTGAATAAGGACGAATAATAGGAAAAATGTAACATATACCAATTCAACACATTTCCCTCCAATGAAACGTGTTAAGGGATCACTCCGGAGTAGCTATTTTTCCCTTAATCCAGATTCTACTGTCATCCATAACACGGCATCTGGGAGCACACACTACTCTTTCTGGACCCCAAAAACCTGCTTTGGCTATTGCAAATTCTCCCTTGATTCTTCACAGGCACCTCGTCACTATCCAGGACCTTCTTTTTTGGGCTGCATCTTAAATGGCCAAACCGGTTCCCCACCTTCTCACTCACCCTTTCCTTCAGGCACCCCATGTCCCAATTTGTAAAATTGTGCACACCCCAATCAAGCTGGTCATACTGATCAATTGGGCTTTCTCCTTTTATGGACCTCAAATGTAAATACACAAGTGGTGGCATGAGGGGCTAACCCATATGCCGCCATCATCTTCTCAATTCTTTTCCCAATCTTTATCCACACATATTCCTATTCTAACTACATCCATCAAAGTGTGATTGAATATCTCAAATGCCTTGTCTGTCTCAGGGTGGTAGAAAGACGTCTTGTGGTGGGACAACCCTATTTGCTGGAGGAAGGATTCTATGATGTGAGATGACAGTTGGACAACAATAATTATTCCACGCTGCTTGTTACATGCAATTTTCAAAATTGCTGCAAGCACGCTAATGAAGCAATAGTATCCCATCAGAAGTCGTGTGAACTACACAGTATTAATATCATCCGTAACAAGAATACTAATTGAAAGTGATCCGATTTCTAATTATAAGAAATTCTACTGACCGATAGAAGTGATTGAATAACTTTGTGTGGTCACTGTTCAATTTAAAACAGCAAACCCATGCAAGGAATACTCAAGAGTGCAAACCCAGCGTTGGAATGACAAATGTCAGAAAACAATGCTTCATGACATGTTGAAATTCTTTTTTTCCTCTGACGAATTTCCCTACATCATTCTGTAATCAATTGGGAATGAAACATGTTGGGAGCAAGAACAGTTGGATTGTTGAAGCCGTTTAAATAGAGCATTAGTAGGCATTGAAGAGTTGTAATTAAAGAACCTGGCAACAATACGAATGGTTCAAGACTAGACACAAGGATGCTCGATGCTAGTGTTACATGTATGTGTCATTTTTTTTTTTTTAAAGAATTCTCTACATTGTTGGTTTTAGGAGAGGTATTTTTGATACGTTATGTGTATTTAAAACATTTCCTTTTTG
Organism: Ambystoma mexicanum; assembly: GCF_040938575.1. Classification (NCBI taxonomy): domain Eukaryota; kingdom Metazoa; phylum Chordata; class Amphibia; order Caudata; family Ambystomatidae; genus Ambystoma; species Ambystoma mexicanum. The sequence continues at coordinate 1,135,379,039 of NC_090921.1, read as the reverse complement.
TACACCATTTGGGTATTTTTTTGTATTTTTTGTATTTTGGTTTATCTAATAACTGATTATGCAATATTTTATGAGTTTATAATGTCAATACTCACCAGAGGATAATTGTTGAATTTGTATAATGTACAGCTCCATATTGGGTTCATAGTTTTGAAGTTATTTCGTTAGGGGCTGTCCCTTTGCGACTCTGACCTACACAGGGCATAGTTGAGAGGAGGCAGGACTTTTTTGTAAAAGTAGTTGTTGGTAGAAGGGCATAGTCCTGTCCTCTTTTGTTGAAATAAACCCTGACTCCTTTCTGAGTGTTTAGATGACCGTTGGACACCATTGTCAATAAGGCATTTTCATGGATAACTCTCTCTCTGGAAGACTTCATTCAATAACCTCACAAGTGTGCAGGTGCCCTGCTCATAGACCACCTTTTCCTCCATCCACTTGGAGTAACGGTCCATGTGAACTAGTACGTACTTCTTTCTTCCACGTGTCCTGTCCAAATGCCCTTAAACGTCCAGCATCACAAATTCCCAACTAGGGGACACTGTGGCTGCACTTGTACACTCAGGATTTTGTTGCTTTCCTAACACAACAGACACTCCATCAGATGTTCCACATTGCTGTCCACCCATGGCCACCAATAATCACCACTCACTTGAGTCCAGTTCACCCACAATATCATCAGCCTCGTCAAGACTTTTCACAGCTTTATGAGACAGATATGCTGCTATTACATTCTGCCTCCCCGGTACATGTAGTACCTCAAACATGTGACCTTGTAGGGAGGTTACCCATCTCATTGTTCTGTAGGAACCCCCTCTAAACTCTTAACAGAGAAGATACCCTCCAGGGTCTTATGATCTGTCCCGGTGGCGAACTTCCAACCCCACAAAAACATGCAAAATGTTTTCATGACACACATCATGCTTAGATCTTCCTCTGGAACACTGACTATTTAAATTCTACATTGTGAAGTGTGTGAGATGCAAAGTTGCGGGACTCTCTCTACCCTCCTTGCATTCTGTAGGGGAAATGCTCTATAACCTATTGTGTTGATGTCAGGCTTGCCTATCCACTCACAGTCTGTGTTAAAGTGAGTGAGCACTGATGCACTAACAATTGCCACTTTTCTGTCCTCAAACCCATGGATGCAAGCTCTCAACCATAGGAAGTCAGCATATTTTCTTTGCAGAGATGCCGTATGCTCTTGCTGCGTCTGTCTGCAAAATGTTTGAAAGCTGGAGTAATAATACTCCACTAGTCCCTAGAATGACACCACCTCTTGTTGGCCCATAGCAATGGGCACATCCACAAGAACACTGACCAGACTCATCTCCCGCTCCTCGCAACCATACTGGCATTTTCCCTTAAGTAATGTCAAACCAGCTTCTATGATGCTCCTAAATACAAACTCTGCCTTTCATCATTCTTCTTCTCGATCTCCATAAACAATAGTATGTCATGTTAGCAGTTGATGCCCCTTTCGATTACCAAGCCATGAATGCATGATGTATTGGAAGGATGCTACTGCAGAGACAAGCCCAAAATAAATATTTTGAAATTGAAAAATGCTTTCTGAAGTTATAATTTTGGTTTATTTAGAATGGCTGGACACAGTTTGACCTAGTTGTATGCCGAAGTCAAGAATAAAACACTGAATATCGTTTCACTACAGGCTCACTGTGTCTCCAAAGTTACCTAACTGAAACCTGTCTACCACAATGCATTTAGGGACCTTAGGTCAAAGTGCTGCCATATTTGGCTGGTGGGTTTCCGCTCCACAACAATGAGCCAAATCCCTTCCAATGCCTCTTCTGGCTCTTTCACACCTTGGGCCTCTGGTCTTTTAAGTTCCTTCAATAGTTCCTTTCACAATCTTATAAGCACAGTCCTCATAGGTGCAGCAACAATTACAGTGTCAACCATCATCATGATTTTGTATTGAACTATAGTAAACATCCAAGGGTTTCCATGAAAACATCCCATTATTCCTCCTGCACATTCTGAGTGTGGTCTTGTGCAAGAATTACCATGTGTCCCAGAACGTTGGTATACCGTATGAGTTCCATTTCACTCTGTTCATGTCAACCCTGGAGTCGGACCCCACATCTAGACACATAGACCCTTGTCTATCAAGTATGCCCTTCATGCGCCCAAATTGCATGAAAGCAGCCAACTATTTCAATGTTACCCTCTATAGGCATTGGCGTGGAGCCAGTCATGTCTAATTTAAACTTAAATGGCCTATAATCTTCCTCTCATGACGTCCAGTCAATAATGGTAAAATCTGACTTGGAGCTGATCACCATCGCAATGTCCTTAGCATTGACAAGCACCAGCATTCAGCGTCTCCCTCTCTTCCTTACCTTGTCACCCACCTCACTGACCGAGAATGCTACACCCTCCCCATCACCATACGACCTTTTGCACTCCTGGACCCACATATCCCTCAAAGCTCTCTAACTGTTCCAATGGAAAAGTACGTTCACATGGCACATTCTCCCAAACTTCCTACTCTTGGCCCTAGACTGTGACAGGAGGATGAATTAGCCACTTGGATGTCATTACTACATCGGAAATAATGCCTGGCTCACTTGTGTTCACTCTGCTTAGGCTTTGCCAAATGCTGCTCTTATGAACCACTCCAATTATCTTTGGAAACGTGACAGGCAGAAATTAACATATACCAACACAACAGGGGCTAATGCGTAGAGAAGCCCCATGTTGAACACAGAGTGCAAGACATATGGTGTCAAGAGGCACGTGGCATCTATGTGTAAAGACAATAGTAGGAGTAGTATAAAATGGGTATTTGGAGTTGAAGAATAGTGAAAAAAACGTGGTGTAACAATTTTCTGACAGGAATAAGGCATGGGCTATGATAAAAAATGGTAGCTTCTGTACAAAGCTTAAGATGCAATTATATTTAGTGAAAACACCTTAGCAGATTCATGTGAAATGTCAAGTGAGGGGAAACGGTGTAATGCATCTGGGCCATGTTATTGATAGTCATTGAATGAAGCCTAATCAAGGGCTTATGAATGCCTGATGATGATTGTGACGCCTTTAAAAAAAGGATCATTTGCAAATGTATTTGGGTGATATCATACCATTTTTTTTCTTCAATTTATGGATGGCACAATTGTTTGGAAACTGTAATATAACATGATGTAAAGTGGTCTTTTATAGTGGTCTGGGGAGGATATCTCAAGGGCAACGTGCTCGCCTTGGAAGCAAGACGAGGGTCCGCGCTTACAACCCTCTGGGTATTAAGCACGTTTTAAATAGCCTATCATATCACTCTTCTGCTATTTTGTTGGCCTTATGTGTGGCTCTGTAAGACAAGATGGAAGGGGGTTGTTAGAGGGATAGCAGAGGAGACAGATGTGAAGCCTTTTGTGTTGATTGATCCAGGTCAGAAGTACCAACATTCTGATTGCTATTTTACCTCTATAAGTTTGGCTGTAACACGTGTGAAAATGTGATCCTGTAAGTGACTTCAATCCAGCAATCCAACTAAGTCAATGCCTAGTCTGGGACGCCCAATCCAAGTTTGAATCCCCCTGACCTCACTGAGCCAAGAAGTAGGTTTGTTTTGCAAATTAAAAGGTTTACTGGAAAAATTAAACAATATATATATATATATATATATATATATATATATATATATATATATATATATATATTATACATATATCCCACTTTTATGAATAATTTCATATTTGATAGCACACTTATGAATATAATAGTGATCAGCAATGGGTAATATTACAATAGTACACTCCCTTCAATCAGTGAGGAGTTGGTATAGAAAGGATAAGGTAGCAGAGAATACTTTTATGGTTTGAGGGAATGCAATAATGGTAAAGAATGCAACAAAGAAATAAACTTGATATGAATTCAATCAGAAGATAATATAATCACTTTTTCCCTTGTGACAACTCACTCTCCCCCTTATGCAATATAAAGAGAGGGAAGAAGGAGCACACAGTTTTCAGCAATACAATCAAAAGCAGTTCAGTTCCAGTTCCCCCAGCAAGCTTAGAGAAACAGGGATGATTTTAAAACACAGGCCAAATACTTTAAATGTGACAGCAATGAAGTGAAAAATATGCTAAAATGATTTTAAGTCCCTATAGGAGATTATGGGTAAGTGACAGCTACTTTGAATTAGTTCAGGTCAACACTAGCAATGATTCATGAATGATTATCAGAGTGAAAACGAATTTCAGCAGTGGAAAGCAAGAAGCAGCTATTTTTACAAGTGGTGAAATTGAGCCAAATTGCAATTCGCCTCAGTTTTTCTGAGCGCGATTACGAGCTGAGGATCTTAGCTTTAAAATGGCAGTTCAATTTTGCTTCTAGGACATAGGGTTCAAAAGATACAGATGTTTTGTGAAGGTAGATTTTCAGAAATGAAATCAAGATTTCAGAATGACAGATGACACTTTTACAGCTTGGAAATCACAGGATGGACACACAATTATAAATGCAGTTCTAAATAGGTTGAAATGGATGGGATAGGATCACTTTAGACTAAGAGATTGGTTCTGTACAGTTCTTAGACTGGATACTCATTCCTAGTTTTGGAAGGGAATGGACCTCGTCACAGATCTGGTCAGGTTTGGGCTGTGGTTCTCTCACCACCGGACGGTCTCTGGCACTGGTTCTGCTCATAGCGTGGCCTCTTGTCTGCTATCGGCACTGCACAGCGGTCTGGTCTGGGTCTGACGGGTTCTAGATACAGCTCTGCTTTCTGGGTCTGGATATGGTTCTGGCACAGGGTTCTAGCCAGAATCAAACAGCTCGCCCAGCTGTTGAATAGTTGCTGGATTCTGAGGCCTGCTGAGAAGAGTTCAGCTTTTGGGTTAGGCCCCTGCTTAAGGTTCTAGAGCTGGGTTCTAGAGTCTGGTCTCTGGATCTATCTGGAATCTGGAGTCTGGATTCTAAATTCTGGTCTCTGGATATTGTCTGCGTTTGAAGTCATCCGACAAAGTGCTGCGCAAGAAATCTATTGAAGAGTGGAAAATGAAGTCCCTATCTGGGTCTCAGCAGTCTCTTTTTATATCTTTTGAAAGTGAGTGGGAAGGCTGACTTTCTATGCCCAACCCTCTGAGGATCCTGATAGGTTAAAGGATTTGCTGTGACCTGACTGGAGAACGGAGTGGTGAGTCAGAATGAGTCACCAGGGGTCATGTTTATGGCTCAAGGAAAGGACACTCCCCTTTGTGTCCATACAGCATATCTTCTTTTTCATAAAACACATATTTACAATATACACAACTTGTTAATATTACCTAAATTTCATGACAGATTGCTTAAGGTACAGTTCGGTTCAAGTCACATGTTTCTACGAGCTTGGGTTCAGAAATTACAACATTTTGCGCTTTTGATGGGTTTTGCAATATTGGTTTTGCATCAAATCTTACCCGGAGGTACACCCCCTCTCTGGGCATATTACAGTAAGATTTCATTGTTCTAGCAGAAACACAGCCGATACAATATTAATCATTATGGGGTTTGGTCTCAGAGCATCCTACAGCATCCAGCTTCATCTCAAACTGTGAGTGAATTTTTCATTTTAAGAATCTCCAAATTGTACCTTTTTGTTCGCTTGGTATAATTAGTTATCAGTATTCTCATAAAACATATATTTGCTGGAATCCACAGTCGTTTGTCTCTGCCCCTAGAAACTTGGTGAGTCAGAATGGTCACATCTCTTGCCTTCCCCCAGAGCAGTGTTGTTCTGGCACACCCAAATCAGCATATTCTATTCAATTGAAAGAGTCTATTTTTCCTTTCTCCGGGCTGCAGGGAGAATCCCCTCCCTCTTAATCAACAGGACCATGTGATTTCCTGTGCTGTTGCTGAGAAGACTAGGTGTGAAGGCTTCCCGGGGACAGCCTGCCTTTGACATCTCAGCTAACTCAGGTTACTGTTTAGCTCCTGAAATACAGGTCTCCTGTCAGAATTTAGATCACCAGTGCTGGTCAGTGGCAAGCACCGTTATTGCACCCATTTTTGACAGCTGTCTTGAATTAATATCTTTACAAAGGAGATTTAGCTTGGTAGCATAGGATTCTCGCCCTATATTGTATGGATGCAGATTCTTGCAGTGGAGTAATGTAGAACACCCAACAAGAAGTTGTATGCTCTTGGTGGTTTTGTGAGCCATGATTTTAGCAATTTTGACGATCAAGAAAATGAATTCCCAAACAGCTCTGGGTTGCTTTTGGCAATTAGTATTGCTTATTCCAAAGTGGTTTCAGGCTACTATGTGGGTATCCCAATGATGGTTCTAGGCAGTGATCTCCTGTGTTCACTGACATGGCAAAAGTGGGTGGCAGCCTATTCTTCAGATTTTTACTGTGCATTTTTGGATGATTTCTGGTGAGCAGCATGCTTTCCGGTGGCTATTATGATGTTTCTGCTGCCTGCGATGATGAGGGGCTTGGATGAGTGGGTTGAAACATTCCACAAGCCCCCCTCTTGCGATGGCCATTCTGATCTTTCATCGATGGAACTTTGCAAGACTGGGATGTCCTCATCTTCTTCTGATTCCTCAGATGGCAAAGTTCAGCATCTTTTCCTCCATCAGGGTGGATCAATCGGTTCTCCTCGCCGGTCCTGATGGGAGTATTGGGCAGTCCTCCGGGCCCCTCAGATCTTTGCTCCCGGTCCCCGGGTCGTCCTCCTTGGGCAGTCTACAGGGTTTCATCTCTCCTAGGTTGACAAAGCAAAAGTGGCAGAAACATATTTGTAGACATTTCCCCACCACTATTAATGTAGAGGGGTGAACATATACATTTTATTTTTATCAGGAGACGTTTGCATTCTTATTATGTTATTTCATACTTTATTCAGGAGACATTTGCATTCTTATTATGGTATTTCATACACTATATGTGGAATATTTTAGGGTTGGAAATGTATTAATCTGGAGCTGCCCCCTCTGGGGTTACAGAGGACTGCTCCAGTTGCTGTAGAGTGTGCCTGGAATGGCAACACTTTAGCTGATTAATGTGGACCCACTTATCTTCCCTCTCTGGCAAACTGCCTTTGGGGATGTGGATCTTGTAGGCGACTGGTGAGATCTTGTCTACAATTTCAAAAGGTCCTTTCCAGGTAGGCAGAAATTTCCGCTGTTTGGCCTGGTTCATTTGGAAATTGTACAGATAAACCCGGTCTCCTACATAGTATTCCTTTCTGGTGGTCTTCAGGTCATAGTGGGTCTTCATGCTATCGGCTGATCTTTCTAGATTTCGCTGAGCATAGGCAAAAGCATGTTGAAGGTGTTTCCTTAAATTCTCAACATACCCATGAGTTGGGGAGGCATTGATCAATGTTGCTCTTGGGTCCTGTATAACAGATGCTGGGGAAGCACCATCCTGCGTCCAGTCATCAACTGAAATGGTCACATTTTAGTTGCAGATGAAGGGGTAGATCTGATGGCCATTAGGACAAGAGGTAATCGGAAATCCCAACTTGGCCCAGAATCTGTGACAAACTTTTTTAAGATGCTCACTATGGTTTTGTTGTAATGTTCCACTGCACCAGAAGAGGCTGGCTGGTAAGCAATGTGTAGCTTTCTTTTAACCCCCAGTATCTCCCACATCTTTGTCATTACTTTCGCTAGTGAAATGGCTACCTCTGTCTGACTCAATCCTTTGGCGTAGTCCAAAACGCAAAAAGATATGGTTTATCATCAGGGCAGCTTCTGTTTCTGCCTTGCAGTTTGGGGCCGGGAGACATTCTACCCATTTAGTAAATAAGCATGTCACAGTCAACATGTACTTATTCCCCCTAGATAAGCAAATCACGGGCCCTATGAAGTCGACTTGCAAATCTGACCATGGCAGTGTCACCCCCCTCTTTTGGAGAGGCGCAGGGTGTGTGAGGGATGTTGGCTGAAATTGTGCACACACAAGAAACCACTTCAAGTATTGGTCGAGGTCCTGCCCCATTTGTGGCCAGTATGCAACCTCTCTTAAGATTTCAAGTGTTGTCTGAAACCCCCTATCACCAGCTGTGGCCGCATGATGGGCGTGATTTAACATCAGGCTTCGGAATGAGGTAGGAACCACCCACTGATCATGTCGAGCTTGGGATTTCCTTACCAACAAACCCTCTTGGATTCGGAACATTTTTGGACATTTCATCAACACTCTAAGGTCCTCTTTCCAATTGTAATCGGGATCCGTCAGGGAAAAGTTCTCAGTGTCCTCAATGTGTTGGTAAAACTTACCAATTATTGGATCCCCTTTCTGAGCCGTAATCAAATCAGCATCTGGGGTCTCCTTACTCCATTATGCAGTTGAAAGATCATTGTGAGCATTTGTCTGGGACCTAATGATAGCGGTGACCTGGATTTCCCCCAACAGGGACTTAATTTTTATTAGATCCCTTTGGATGGCCCCGGTTTTGGCCAGCTGATCAAGTAAGTCATTTCCAGTTTTGTCTGGTCCTTCTACTTTGGAATGACTCTTGATCTTTTTCCAGTAGATGGTCATCCCATTCGAGGTGACCAGATCATCAATATTTTGGATTAACTTCCCATGTTTCAAGGGTTTGTTATTAGCACATAACATGCCTCTGGTTTTCCAATTAACCGGGTGCTCCACGAACCTGTTCCGTACATAATCCGAATCTGTGATTATGACCAGTTCGTGGAGTTGATGTTGGACAGCAGTGAGGATGGATTGATGCACAGCCACCAACTCTGCCACCTGACTACTTCGGGGACCAATCTTGTACCCAGCGGAGGGTTTTGGGGACTCATTCCCCCATGCATTCCCTACACCGGCCACAAGTTTTTTCTCCCCGTTGTTGTCAACATGCTAAGAGCATCCATCCACTTAGACAGTGGGCATTCCCTCACACTAGTCTTCTTCAAAGACTTTGTGTGGGGAATTAAGGTATGCCTCCATGTTGTCCTTGATTTTTAGACTTTCGTCCTAGAGACAGTTTTCTCTGGCACAATCATGCAAGTCAGCCAGACCTTGCGCGGGGGGACTATTCTTGTTTTGGCCATATCTGACCTCCACAGGAAAGCCTTGCATTGACAGAATCCAGGAAGTAATTTGGGAATTACTCACATTTCCGGCCCGGATTCTGTCACTTTGGAGATATTGCAGGGGCTGGTGTGGAGTCTCCACTATGATGTGTTTCCCCTGGATAAACGGGCGTTAATTCTTCAATGTCCACACCGTTGCCAGGAGTGTCTTCTCACAATCGTTGAATTTTTCCTCCACAGAGGATAAAGTTTTGCTCGCATAGGAGATTACTTTATTGACCTTGTCATGCTTTTGATATAACACTGCAGTCAAGCATGCATTAGAGAACCCTGTCTCCAAGAAACACTCCTTGTTTCTGACAGGGTAAGCTAGGCAAGGGTGTTTGTGAGAGGCTTATTTTGAGCTGTCTTGCTGCCTCGGATTGTTCTGGACCCCATTCCCACTTGACTCCCCCTTCAAGAGATGAATTAGGGGTCTGGTGATCTCTGCGTAGCCCTCAATGAACTTTCTGCTGTAATTAGTCCAAGGAGGCTCCTTAGTTCCCGCAGAGTGGTGGGGTCTTTCAGTTTCTGAAGTGCTTCCACTTTCTTTTCCTGGGGACAGAGACCCTGAGGAGTAATCTCATGCCCCAAGAAATTAACACAGGTTCTACACCACTGTGCTTTCTGAAAGGAAAGTTTTCCTCCGGCGGCCCTCAACTGTGTCAAAACATAACGTATCTCCGCTATGTGTTCCTCCACAGTTGAACTTTTGATGAGGACATCATCTACATAAGCCAGGTTACCCTTCGCACCCAGGTCGGGCATGGCCTTGTATAGGAAAATGTTGAATTCATTGCCGGAGTTGAGCTATCCGAAGGGAGTCTGGGTCCATGTGTACTGCTGGCCCCCAAAGGTAAAAGCCAGCTTGTATTGGTCCTCCCTACTGACAGGCATAGTCCAGTATCCATTGGTCAGGTCTGTTGCAGTGAATACCTGTGACCCCTGGATCTTGGCCAGCCCTTGGTCAATTTAGGGAAGAGGCCATCGAGAAGTATGGACCCGTTTGTTGAGCTCCCTAAGGTTGTCGCAGAGTCTCCACTGGCCGTTTGGCTTCAATATTCCCAGCACCAGATTATTGAAGGTGCTGTGTACTGGACGGATTATCCCCCGGGACTCAAGGTTCTTAATTATCTCAGTAAGGGACTCCATGGATGTGAGAGGCAAGCGATATTGCTTCACAAACACTGGAGTCATGCCAGTGTCCGTGGGAATTGTTGTTGTGTGGATGTCGGTGCGACCACAGTCATATGAGTTCACCTCAAAGAGATCTTGAAAATCCAAGAAAACTTGTTTCAACTTTTGCTTCTGCTCCAGAGTCACACAGGCATCAGCTAGGTTGACTCTCTCTCCAACCATCTGCCTGAATCCTGGAAAGACTTCTGGGTTCGCTATCTCAGCGGCCTCCTCCAGCTGGGTGGAGAAGTCCCTGGTCAGGGTGCTGGTTTGGACTGGTGGCTTCAGGTGGGAAAGGCAGCCCTCGTGGACCTGGAAAATCACCTCATCCCCTCTGAAGTCACAAGTCACATCTTCCTTACCATAAGGGCAGGAAGTGTACACCAGGAAGTTTCCCCCTATTCCGGATAAAGATCATGGCCCTCATTACGACCCTGGCGGAGAGGGGTTTACGCCAGCGTAATGTATGGCGTACCTCTCCGCCAGATTAGGACTTTCCGCAGCGCCATGGTGATTTTTACGCCCGGATTTTCCGGGCGGAAAAATCCATGGTGCTACGGGTCCCCTCGTTAATTACGCCACCGTATTCTACGGTGGCGTAATTAACGCCTTCCCCACTCCCATTATACCCTATGGGGCAAAAATGGGAATGGGGAAGGGTAAATGGGGATTGGGGACTTACCGCCCCGCCAAGGTCGGAATGGGGCGGTAAGTCCGCCAACCCCCATGGCGGAGTTGGCAGCTCTGCGCCATGGTCCATGGTGCAAATTGCACCATGGATCTCCGCCAGGGTCGTAATGAGGGCCCATGTCTGGTGTTGTATTGTCATCACTGTCACTGTCTAAACAGTCCTTGGGGATTGGTCCTAACAGTTCATTTCGTAGATCAATGGAAAAATGTCGGTCATCAACCGCCATTCCAATAATGGTGCCTGCGGCTAGAGTGATACTCTTTAAATCGCTGTTATCCATCTCTATTGGAATGGTGTCATGTTCTATATTGACTAATGGTGTTGGGTTTACCCCCAACCCTTGCTCTTGGAGAGGAGCATTTAGATGAATATACACATCAGGGTGTTCAATTTTTGTCCTCTTTTAACTTTCACTTCCAGGGAGAATTGTCAGGTACTTTCTGGGATTGTGACTTCCTCTCCAATCTGAATTTCAACTGCATAAGGCAGCACTTGAGCTGACCTAAATGCTTTTTCTTGGTCATCAAAGCCCATGGGATTATCCGCTAATCGGGACCAAGCTTTGAAGTTTATTAGTTCCAAACTAATGGCAAAGCAATTGAGAATGTCACTGCCTATGTAAAAGGCAGCAGTGACGTCTCGCCCGACCCAACAATTATGGACTATGCTCTTGTTGCCAATAGAGATTTTGAACATACACCTGCTTGGCAGGAGATGTTACGAATTGGGTGTTTCCAGATCCATTTCCCATTTATCTATCAGTCTGAATGTGGGAATGGCTGGATCTTTTGGGAGTTGGCGGAACATGGCTTCGCTGATGAAGCTCTTACCGATGTTCACACACACTCGGGCGAGAACAGAGTCCTTCCCATCATTTAACTGAACAGGGATGAACAACTGCTCTCCAATTTGCTGAATATCAGCCAGGCTCTGAGCTGATTTCACATCTTTCTGGACTATAGGAGTGGGACTGTCTAATCGTGGATTGGTAAAGAATTTCAGAGTATTTCCTTCCAGTGTGGAATACCACCTTAAACTGGAAGGAAGGTTGATTTGCAGAAATAGAGAGGACCCCCCCATCACCTCTCTGTTGTCCTACTGCTATTACCGTCACGTCTGGAATTTGGTTGTTCTGGAAGCGAAATTCTACTTGGTCAGGATTTTGTTCAACCGTGTGGCATGTGCTGTTTAAACTAACATGGTTGACCCTCTGTTTTAATTTTATTGGTTGGCTAGTCTGGGTCCAGAGGATCTTGTTTACGCAATCTATTATGGGTGACAACCTTCTCAGGTGGTCATTCCCTAGTAAACAAGGGGTGCCCTCTGGTGTCACTACTATGACCGGGTGTTTTACCTTGTCTCACCCAATTTTAATGTCCAAATCTGCATTCCCCTCAACGGGAATTTCCTTCCCGTCGAAGTTCTGAAGTTGTCCAGGAAGAGAGGTAAGAGGAATTTGGTAGTTCTCCCCCTTCCTGAATTTAGCTCATCTAAAGACTTTTTGGACAGAAGGGTAGCTTGGGATCCAGTGTCCACCAGTGCCAACATTGTACCCTGCCCCTGTACTTGTACCGGGGCATAGTATCTTCCCTCTTTCTCCTCAAGGGGAGACAGATAATGCATATTTTTGGACAACTGGTGGGCCAATTTTCTGGTTTTGGACATGCAAAGAGAAGAGATTTGGGCAGAATTATGTGTCTTGGGAATCTGAAAGAAAAAGTTGGCAACTAAAGATTGGAGAAATTTTGGGTTCCCCTGGTTCCGGATCTGGGCCCGCCCACCCCTTTTTGGAGGCAGTCATCAGAATGGGTTTGGACCAGGGGATCTTGATGCTGTTGGTTCTGGCATGAGATGATGGGCGGCACTAGCTCAGTCCCCAAATCTACCCAGTCTTTCTGTGAATCCCCTGGGACCCATTTTTCTTTGGGAGGAGTTCCCCCATCTCTGAAGGAGAAGATCCTTTTCCCAGGATCCTCTGAGGATCCCTCTCCCTCAAATTGGAAGATCTGTACCTCCTCCACAAAATGGGTCTGCTTGGGTCCTTTGTTTCTCCTACCTCCTCTCTGCAACTTGGGTGGCAGTCTTTCAGGGGTAGGAGATTTTGTTTCCGGTTCCTGGGTTTCCAGGGGCTGTTTACAAGTGGGGAAGGATGCTTCCTCCAAGGCTTTACTCCCCCCTTCCCCTTGTGCCTCCTCCCTGGGAACCAGTGGGTTATCGGGGTGCTTCCCCGGTCATTGTTCTGGAGCACCAGGCCCAGAGTTTGGGGCATTCTGTGCCGGCATGCCCATCTGAGGGTTCTGCTGAGCCCTTAGCACGCAACCCACCTCCTGTGCCATATTTTGGACCTGGCGCTCTAACTGTGAAACCCGCTCAGGTTGATACAGGGTTCTGTTTTCTGCTTTGGGCTGATCCCGGAAAGGGTAGCTATCCCTTCTCTGGTAGTACCCCGGGTTGATAAGATTTTGGTACCCCTCCACCCTTGGCCTCCCCTCTCCCAGATTAAGTGGTCTGGGCTCAGGGAAGTGTGGAAAGAAGGATGGATGATTTTGGGGTTGGAAATTGGGTGGATACCTGGGGAAAAAGTTCTGCCCAGGATTTGGTGAATTTCTGCCCTCCTGTGGGAAGTTAGGAGGGAAATTCCCTGGGTTAGGTGCTTGGCCGGATCCCCCCACTTGGGCTGGAGGAGTCCACACATAACCCAGGATGGGTCGGATTCCCTTGTAGCGGGGGATTACATAGTCAGGGGGTGAGGGACCCCGTTTGTGGGACTACCTCCTTGACTCCCTGTCTGTGACTGGCCCAAGGGCCTTCTGAGCTTGGAATTGTTCTGTGCAGGCAAGTTTTTAGGCCCCCCCATCTCCAAATCCAAAATGGGGGCAACCTTTACCTCTGCCACCTTAGCAGCAGGAGGGGTGTTGGTCGGTTTTGGGTTTTTCTGAGCATTACTTTTATTTTCTATGGGCTTCTGCACCTCATAGATTCAGGTGGCCTGTTCAATGACCCAGTCTAGTGACCTTTTCTCATTTAAATCTCTCACTAGCTGGGTCATGGTGTATTTGGGCAAGGCATGGAAAAACATATTTACAAACTCTTTTATGTCTGTGTGCACCCTTTTGGTAGTCTGCGCAAAAGCACGCTTCAACTCCTGCACAAATTCTTGTGGGGCCTGATCCTCCCCACTTTGCAAATTGTATGCTGCCTAGCGAGCCTCTTGGGGATTTCGGTGAACAGAAATGTGTTTCAAGATGGCCGCCCTATATGTGGACCATCTTGAATGATTCTGGTCCTCCAGCCCGCAAAGAATCTGGAGTTTTCTGGGGAGAATGTCCATTTTACTTACTGAATGCAGATACTGCTGTCTTTCAAATGGAAAGTGTCCATCATTTGCTCAAAGAGCTCCAAGTGTTCCCACACAGAATACTTGGCGTTCTTCTGATAAGGCGTGATGACACTCCTTATTGCCTTAATCTGTTTTAAGGGGTACTTAAGCAAGGCCCTTTTTTGCCTTATTGGCCTTCTTGGTTCGGGTAACCCTAGTCCATTCATCCTCTGACTCAGAAGCGCTGCTTCCAGAGGTGCCCGTCTGATCTTCCAGGTTTTCCCGGATTCTGTGATCCTGGAAATGGCCGGCAGAATGTGGGGACCTAGTCTCTTGTGTCCTGGGTCGTGCAGAGGAGTCTTCAGATTCCTCCTTGCTGCCCGGATTTGATGGGTACCCCTCCCACTGACCTAACTGGGCAGAGGTTTTCAGAATGCCCTTAGAGGGGCTACTCTCCCAGGGTTCCCCATTAGATTGCACTGTACTTGGGCGCCCATACCCGGATGCCCGCCCATCCATTCCTGGTAGGTACTGGCCTATGAGCCCCATACTTCTGACTGGATAGTAATCTGCCATCCCCGTGGCCCTGGGCTCATGTGCGCCAGGGGACATGGGAGTGGCAGAGTCCAGGAACTGGGAGAGATGGAGGCCTCTGGTACTAGGGTTCCTGAGGTTATGCTCAGGTGTTTCCCTTTACCAACGAACCTCATCTCTATCAGCCCCTGCTCCCTGTTGCCCTGCAAGAGCCTGTGCTTTCAGTTCCTCAATCAAGGCCTTACTAGACTCTATCATTCTCTCCTGCATGGCTACCTGTTGTTGGAGCCTATCATTGTGCTGACAGAGAGCCTCATTCTCTCTCTGTGCTTCCTGTTTTGTCCTGGAGTACAGGGCCAGTGCTCTAACAAGTTCTGATGCTCTTTTTGGAGGTCACCCAGTCCCTGGAGGACCAGGTGATTTTCTTCCATTTTCTTTTTTAAATGGCGGACTTCCTGGCCTAGGGTATCCCTTTCCTGAGTAAGAGCTTGCATCTGTGCCGTCAGGTCACCCCTCTGCCTTTGAAGGGCGCCAGCTTTCTGGCGCTCTTCATCAAACTCTGCCTGGGTATCCAGGTCTTTCAAAATCAATGTATTGCTCTCTGCCTTCTCCCTATCTAGGTGACTTTGCACGGTGACTACCTGCTCTGTGCATGCCCTGTTGAAGTCCAGTTGTTGCTCCAGCTTTTTCTGGCTCTGCAGTAGGGAGTACAAACCTTCTTGGTACTCCTTCTGCAAGGCCAAAAATCTGGTATCCTGGTCTGCCTTTTCCTGTTGCAGGATATCCATATCCTCTTTTATTTTAATTATATACTGTCTACTATCCTTTTCTGACTCCTGGCTCCTGTGCAGCCTCTGCTCAGAAGAGTCCAGGTCAGATTGGGCCTTCTCTAATGCCATCAGTTGCCTATTTGACAGATCTTGGCCTTCAGCACATTTGTCCTGTATGGCTCCCATATATAAATATAAATATGCCGCTATCCTAACAATCTTGTCATGCTCATCCTTGGCTTTAGGGGCCATGTATAGTTCACTCAGGGCCACGTGTAAGGGGCCCTGATCTCTCCAGATATCAAACTCAGTTGCAGTGATCTGCGGTGTGATTGCCTGCAACCACACCATCTGATCCTGTTCCGTCCATTCGCCTCTCACAAATAGCTTATGTAAGAGGTGCTCTCTGGCTATTTTGATGTCTACCAGTGTCGTCATTCTGGAAATTGATTTCCTTCCTGACTTACAGAATTTTGTATTTTATTTTGCAAAACAGACCGCTTCCTTAGAGTTTTCCGTTTTTAGGGGTGCTTTTACAGCATAACACAGCGTAGTAGCCCAACAGGATTTATGGATCCTATCAGTTAGCACACTGTATTAAACTGAACAAGTGGTAGATCTAATCCAGACATCCCGGACTGCCCCACTCTGTAAATTACTTCAATCCAGCAATCCAACTAAGTCAATGCCTAGTCTGGGATGCCCAATTGAAGCCCTTATTTACAGATTTTATGTCAAGTTCTTAAATCTGGATGATGAACCCTTATATAACGCCCCTCTCTTTGAATCCCCCTGACCTCACTGAGCCAAGAAGTAGGTTTGTTTTTCAAATTAAAAGGTTTATTGGAAAAATTAAACAATATATATATATATCACACTTTTATGAATAAGTTAATATTTGATAGCACACTTATGAATATAATAGTGATCAACAATGGGTAATATTACAATAGCACAGTGCCTTTAATCAGTGAGGAGTTGGTATAGAAAGGAAAAGGTAGCAGAGAATACTTTTATGGTTCAAGGAAATGCAACAGTGGTAAAGAATGCACCACAGAAATAAACTTGATATGAATTCAATCAGAAGATATCACCCCCCGCCCCTTATGCAATATAAAGGGATGGAAGGAAGAGCACACAATTTTCAGGATACAAAGCAGTTCAGTTCCAGTTCCCCCCAGCAAGTTTAGAGAAACAGGGATGATTTTAAAACACAGGCCAAATACTTTTAAATGTGACTGCAATGAAGGGCAAAATATGCTAAAATGATTGTAATTTCCTTAGGAGATTCAGGGTAGGTGACAGCTACTTTGAATTAGTTCAGGTCAACACTAGCAATGATTCATGAATGATTATAAGAGTGAAAACGAATTTCAGCAGTGGAAAGCAAGAAGCAGCTATTTTTACAAGTGGTGAAATTGAGCCAAATTGCAATTCACTGCACTTTTTCCGAGTGCGTAAACCGTGATAACGGAAAAACTATGAGGAGTTGGGTTTGTTGAAAAGCTGAGGATCGTAGCTTTAAAATGACAGTTAAATCTCGCTTCTAGGACATACGGTTCAAAAGATATGGATGTTTTTGTGGAGGTAGATTTTCAGAAATGAAATCAAGATTTCAGAATGACAGATGGCACTTTTACAGCTTGGAAAGCACAGGATGGATACACAATTCTAAATGCAGTTCTAAATAGGTTGAAATGGATCGGATAGGATCACTTTAGACTAAGAGATTGGTTCTGTACAGTTCTTAGACTGGATACTCACTCCTAGTTTTGGAAGGGAATGGACCTCATCACAGATCTGGTCAGGTTTGGGCTGCGGTTCTCTCGCCACTGGACGTCTTTGTCACTGGTCCTGCTCACAGCTTGGCCTCTGGTCTGCTATCGGCACTGCACAGCGGTCTGGTCTGGGTCTGACGGGTTCTGGATACAGCTCTACTTTCTGGGTCTGGATATGGTTCTGGCACAGGGTCCTAGCCAGAATCAAACAGCTCGCCTGGCTGTTGAATAGTTTAGTTAGGTTGCTGGATTCTGAGGCCTTTTGAGAAGAGTTCAGCTTTTGGGTTAGGCCCCTGCTTAAGGTTATAGAGCTGGGTTCTAGAGTCTGGACTCTGGATCTATCTGGAATCTGGAGTCTGGATTCTAAGTTCTGGTCTCTGGATATTGTTTGGGTTTGAAGTCATCCGGAAAAGTGCTGCGCAAGAAATCGATTGAAGAATGGAAAATTAAGTCCCTAACTGGGTCTCAGCAGTCTCTTTATATGTCTTTTGAAAGTGGGTGGGAGGCTGACTTTCTATGCCCAAACCTCTGAGGATCCTGATAGGTTAAAGGATTTGCTGTGACCTGACTGGAGAACGGAGTAGTGAGTCAGAATGAGTCATTAGGGGTCATGTTTATTGCTCAAGGAAAGGACACTCCCCTTTGTGACCGTACAGCATATCTTCTTTTTCATAAAACACATATTTACAATATACACAACTTGTTAATATTACCTAAATTGCATGACAGATTGCTTAAGGTACAGTTCGGTTCGAGTCACATGTTTCTACGAGCTTGGGTTCAGAAATGACAACATTTTCCGCTTTTGATGGGTTTGGCAATATTGGTTTTGCATCAAATCTTACCCGGTGGTACACCCCCTCTCTGGGCATATTAAAGTAAGTTTTCATTTTTCTAGCATAAACACAGCCGTTACAATATTAATAATTATGGGGTTTGGTCTCAGAGCATCCTACAGCATCCAGCTTCGTCTCAAACTGTGAGTGAATTTTTCATATTAAGAATCTCCAAATTGTACTTTTTTTTTCGCTTGGTATAATTAGTTATCAGTATTCTCATAAAACATATATTTGCTGGACTCTCTGAATCCACAGTCGTTTGTCTCCACCCCTAGAAACTTGGTGAGTCAGAATGGTCACATGTCTTGCCTTCCCCCAGAGCAGCATATTCTATTCAATTGAAAGAGTCTATTGTTCCTTTCTCCAGGCTGCAGGGAAAATCCCCTCCCTCTTAATCAACAATCCCCTCCCTCTTAATCAACCCTCCCTCTTAATCTTAATCTTCCACCCTCGCACGGAGCAGGAGCTCCCATCCTCACTGCTGGAGCAGTGCACCGCCTTGTGAAGGTGAAGCAGGAGCTTCCCTTCAGCAAGGTAAGCCCTGGGCTTATTTTCCGCCCTGACCGCCGACCGCACCTTCATCCGTGCTATTATGCGCTACGAGCGTTGGTTTATCACACCAACGCCGTGCTCTCCCCATCCAGCCGTGCGAAGCTGCAGAAATTGGCACTGAGGCCAATTCCCTTTGTGTGCACCCCGACAAATGCACACTGCGGCCCCTTCAAGATGGCCACCTAGCCCCCTGATGCCTACTGCCTGATCTGCACCACCAGCCTGCCTGGCCACGTATCCCCTGATTGGCCTTCACGATCTACAAAGACCCAATCCGGAGCCGGGAGGCGTGAGTCGGCATCCAGAACGAAGGCAAGGAGGAACAAAGGCTACTTCCTGTCTTAGCCTGCCCCATCCACGTCCACCCTCGCAGGGAGCAGGAGCTCCCATCCTCACTGCTGGAGCAGTGCACCACCTTGTGAAGGTGAAGCAAGAGCTTCCCTTCAGCAAGGTAAGCCCTGGGCTTATTTTCTGCCCTGACCGCCGACCGCACCTTCATCGGCGCTATTATGCGCTACGAGCGTAGGTTTATCACACCAACGCCCTGCTCTCCCCATCCAGCCGTGCAAAGCTGCAGAAATTGGCACTGAAGCCAATTCCCTTTGTGTGCACCCCGAGAAATGCACACTGCGGCCACTTCAAGATGGCCACCTAGCCCCCTGATGCCTACTGCCTGATCTGCACCACCAGCCTGCCTGGCCACGTATCCCCTGATTGGCCTTCACGATCTACAAAGACCCAATCCGGAGCTGGGAGGCGTGAGCCGGCATCCGGAACGAAGGCAAGGAGGAACAAAGGCTACTTCCTGTCTTAGCCTGTTCCATCCACTTCCACCCTCGCACGGAGCAGGAGCTCTCATCCTCACTGCTGGAGCAGTGCACCGCCTTGTGAAGGTGAAGCAGGAGCTTCCCTTCAGCAAGGTAAGCCCTGGTCTTATTTTCCGCCCTGACCGCCGACCGCACCTTCATCCGCGCTATTATGCGCTACGAGCGTAGGTTTATCACACCAACGCCGTGCTCTCTCCATCCAGCCGTGCAAAGCTGCAGAAATTGGCACTGAAGCCAATTCCCTTTGTGTGCACCCCGAGAAATGTACACTGCGGCCACTTCAAGATGGCCACCTAGCCCCCTGATGCCTACTACCTGATCTGCACCACCAGTCTGCCTGGCCACGTATCCCCTGATTGGCCTTCATGATCTACAAAGACCCAATCCGGAGCCGGGAGGCGTGAGCCGGCATCCGGAACGAAGGCAAGGAGGAACAAAGGCTACTTCCTGTCTTAGCCTGTTCCATCCACTTCCACCCTCGCACGGAGCAGGAGCTCCCATCCTCACTGCTGGAGCAGTGCACCGCCTTGTGAAGGTGAAGCAGGAGCTTCCCTTCAGCAAGGTAAGCCCTGGGCTTATTTTCCGCCCTGACCGCCGACCGCACCTTCATCCGCGCTATTATGCGCTACGAGCGTAGGTTTATCACACCAACGCCGTGCTCTCCCCATCCAGCCGTGCGAAGCTGCAGATATTGGCACTGAAGCCAATTCCCTTTGTGTGCACCCCGACAAATGCACACTGCGGCCACTTCAAGATGGCCACCTAGCCCCCTGATGCCTACTGCCTGATCTGCACCACCAGCCTGCCTGGCCACGTATCCCCTGATTGGCCTTCACGATCTACAAAGACCCAATCCGGAGCCGGAAGGCATGAGCCGGCATCCGGAACAAAGGCAAGGAGGAACAAAGGCTACTTCCTGTCTTAGCCTGTTCCATCCACTTCCACCCTCGCACGGAGCAGGAGTTCCCATCCTCACTGCTGGAGCAATCCACTGCCTTGTGAAGGTGAAGCAGGAGCTTCCCTTCAGCAAGGTAAGCCCTGGGCTTATTTTCCGCCCTGACCGCCGACCGCACCTTCATCCGCGCTATTATGCGCTACGAGCCTAGGTTTATCACACCAACGCCGTGCTCTCCCCATCCAGCCGTGCAAAGCTGCAGAAATTGGCACTGGAGCCAATTCCCCTTGCCTTCCGGAACGAAGGCAAGGAGGAACAAAGGCTACTTCCTGTCTTAGTTTGTCCTTGCCTGATCTTGCCTCTTGCCAGGACCCCTGCATTGCCGGATCTGAATTCAAGGTACAATCATAAGGTACGGTCTGATTACGCGCCTTATCATTACTTCCCAATACAACCACTCTCAGTGACATTATTTTCCCGGCTACTATCCTTGTTTATATACCGCTGACACAAGCATATGGACTACCACTAATGTATACAGCCACATATCACTATTGCTAGCTTGTATACTGCACCCTCTGCTCTGACTATTCACTCAATGAGCGTCCTGCACAAATATTTGTTCTACGCTTAATTGCTCCCACCTGCTTTATGCCTGCCCACTAAGACGCTGCACCCCAGCAGAAACCCAGGTGCCCATGGCCGCAAATGTTGGATGTGCTCAGCAAAATGCACATGCCTAACCCCTTGTTTGATTGTTGAACAGTATACTATGGTCTCTCCTGAGAGAGAAGAGAACCTGACCTATGCTTAGGCGAGCCTGATAATCGGAATTGCTATCTGTATCTAGCCTATCTTCATAGTGACATCTAGAATTGCTCATAGCCAGATAGTTGCACCCAGTCTTGCTACACTCTGTCAGATGTTACTGCATTCAGCCCGTTAATAGCATAATTATAGCCTATCTCCACTCTGATTTACGTAATTGCACTTAGCCCACTAACTGGACCTAACATACCTATGGCCTGCCATCCGAAATTGCACCCAGCCTGATAGTCGCACTTAGCCTGCCTGTACTTAGCCATTTTAAACTGTATTCTGACTACTGAAATTGCATCTAGCCTGTTAGTCGCATTTAGCCTGCATGTACCTAGCCATTTTAAACTGTATTCTGACTACTGAAATTGCATCTAGCCTGTTAGTCGCATTCAGCCTGCCTGTACTTAGCCATTTTAAACTGTATTCTGACTACTGAAATTGCATCTAGCCTGTTAGTCGCATTCAGCCTGCCTGTAGTTAGCCATTTTAAACTGGATTCTGACTACTGAAATTGCATCTAGCCTGTTAGTCGCATTTAGCCTGCCTGTACTTAGCCACTTTAAACTGCATTCTAACTACTGAAGTTGCATCTAGCCTGTTAGTCGCATCTAGCCTGCCTTTACTCAGCCACTCAGCATGTACACCCTGGGTCTTGGTAAACACACTACAGCCGTTTACAGGTTACCTTGGCTACCACTGCATATCACCCTCGCCATCGTACTAGCAGACAAATACTTAGCTTGACCACCAAAGCTAACACTTTGAGCCTCGGCGCAACGCCCTCTCTAACCCATCTCGCCTACCCCAGCTTGCTCGACACACAACAACCTAATACAGGATTTAAAATGAACCAATATCAAGATAATACCACCACACAAAGGCCATGTAATACTGTTGACAGAAATCTTAGACTACGCGCCCGCCTATCCAAACTGCATGAGCCTCCAGCTAAGAAAATTGAAATACTTAATCTCCAAAAAAAACAGCTTCCCCAGAAAGTTACTGCAGATCCCACCAGGAAATATTCCAATCCCAACAGACCTATACTAAATGGCACCATACAGACCGCTAAAGTTAGTCATAATACTACCTGCCCAAACTTAGAAAGCCACAAACCTTATCTCAAAGGAGCGCTTATAAACGCTAGGTCTCTAGTCGCACACGCAACAGAGATATCAGATATCATTCTCACAGACAATTTAGACTTCCTGGCCATCTCAGAATCCTGGCTACATGACGCGGGAGGCCCTGCACTATCATTAGCAGTCCCGGACAACTACACAATTCTTCGAGCTGACAGACACACCTCCCGAGGTGGAGGCCTAGCAATCATAGCTAAGATCAGCTTAGACATGAGAATTATCACAACTACCTCTTTGAAATCCTGTGAATGCCTCACGGTCAAACTAGGCATCGCTATTCACAAACACTAAACATCATCCTTATCTACAGACCACCAGGCTCTATTGGAACCTTCGCTGAGGACATCTCTACATCCCTGTCCAATAACCTAAAAAATACATCCCAAACAATAGTGCTAGGTGACTTTAATCTAGGCTATAATGATATTAAGGATATCCAATCTACAGCGATTGCCCTGACCCTGAAAGAGCTAGGATTCTCCCAGAAAGTTAATTTACCCACCCACAATAAAGGTTGTATCCTTGACTGGATAGCAGAACATAACTGTGAAGTAAGAATCACAGACTCCGTACCTCAGACCTGGACTGACCACCACTTGCTATTATTCACAGTGATGACTAACCCGGCTACTGCCCAGTCCTCACTTGCCCCACCCTTGCCCACGAGGAACAAAAAACTCATGCAGCGGAAAATCTGATGCCCATCATAATACCCAAACTGAACTCATTCCCAGACATCATGGATCCTAATGTGTTAGTTGAACAGTATAATGAAGCCATGAACTCAGCCCTCGACCACATAGCTCCGCTCAAACTAAGAAACAGAAAACCGAAAAAACACCTCAACTCATGGTTCACGCCTCATCTAAAAAATCTCAGGCTAACCAAAAGAAAACTAGAAACCATTTGGAGACTCTCCCCATCAGTCGAAAATAAACTTAACCTTTCCAAAGCCTCCTCCCATTACAAGAAAGAAATACTATTAGCCAAACAAGAAACGTATAATACTAGAATATCTAGATCTAAATCTAGTGTCAGAGAATTGTTTAGTACTCTGAAAGAATTGGAAACCCCCATTGTACCTCAAGAAAACTGCACCAAGGATAAAAATGGTGCTCTAGCATACAACTTGCCCTAACAAACAAAGTAGCTAATTTACAAACTAAAATTGCTCTCAAGAAGGCATCTCTAACGCCTCACACCCCCCGGAGCTCAGCGCCACCATCACAGCCCAATCAAAAAGCCCGATTCTGCTTCTCCAAGGTATCGACCATCGAGGTAGAAAAGGTCATTCTGGGACTTAAACCGTCCAACTGCAAAGGCGATCAATGCCCAGCACAACTTATCAAGGATGCTGCACGAGAACTATCACCATTTATAACCAAACTTATCAATTCCTCCTTTACCACAGGCATAATACCGAATAACCTAAAAGAGTCATGGGTTCTACCACTATTGAAGAAACAAACCCTCGACCCTGCCATTCCCACAAACTTTAGGCCCATCACGACTGTGCCCTTTCTTCTAAAAATCCTAGATAAAGTGGCCTACATGCAAATACAAAACTTCCTAGAATCCAACCACCTATTCGGAACCCGCCAATCAGGATTCCGCCCTCAGCATGGGACTGAGACAGCTCTAATAGATCTTAAAACCCAAATATACGAATGCAGAGACAACGGCCAAGCAGCCCTACTCCTCCTTCTGGACCTATCTGCGGCTTTCGACTTAGTGGACCACACAGTCCTATGTAGCCACCTTGACTCTGCAGCCCATTTCTCTAATGAGGCTATAACATGGATCAAGTCATTTCTGAGTAACCGGACTATGAGAGTCTTCGCCCCATCAGCCTCAGCAGACCCAATCCCTATAACCTGTGGTGTACCACAAGGATCTTGTGTGTCACCCACCCTCTACAGTGTCTTCATGAAGCCCCTCTTCGACGAAAAGGATCATCTGGGTATCGCCTACACTAACTACGCAGACGATACCCAGATCCTCCTCCCGCTCTCAGGAATTTACACCAAGGATTTGGCTCTAGTGAACAGAATCTATAGCATCGTTCAGGCATGGATGGCCACCCACGGCCTATGCCTGAACGATGATAAAACCGAGATTATCATCCTAGGCACCCCAACATATATATCCAAACTTAGCCCCGACTATGCCAACTTCATTATTGATGGGAACAACATAAAAGTAGCTAACAAAGTGAAAACCCTAGGATTCTACCTAGACGCCACCATGAACTTTAACAAACAAGTCAACTCTCTAGCCTCTGCTATGGCATACACATGCAAACTTATCAGAACTAGTAAACAATTCCTCTCCACAGACAGCTGCATTACACTTGCCAGAGCCCTTATACTATCCAAACAGGATTATTGTAATGGACTCTACATTGGGGCAAATAAACAGACCATTCATAAAATTCAAGTCCTCCAGAACAATGCCTTGAGAGCAGCACTCAAGATTAACAGACAGGAGCATATATCCTCTATAAGAAGAGAACACAAATGGCTCTCCACATCTGATAAAATTCAACTCAAGATCGCCTCCCTCACCCACAAATGCCTCAATAATAAAGCACCACCATACCTTATGGACAGGTTATGTAAAAGAACCTCATCCAGACCCACAAGAACAGCTAACGCAAACTGCCTCCAAGTCCCGAGCTTCAAACTCTCCACTATAGGAGGTAATAGCTTCACAATCAAGGCTGCACAGTTATGGAACTCCCTCCCCCAAGACATCAGAGAACCTCAACCATTCGCCAACTTCAGACAGAACCTAACCAAGTGGCTGAGAGCCAATGACATCTAACTACTCTACTCTAACCTGCACTACCCTTTAATTGCTCCGCCTCTGACTCCTACTCTCTGCTCCTGGAGCTCACTTACTATGCGATCGAAGTTCCATCTGCAGCACATCACTCTGACATTGGTGTCCCGATATGTCACATTGTACATAATTGTATATTACTGCCCAATACCTATGCAGGAAACAGGCACCTGTTTCCCTTTGTTCCTGACCTCTTCTTGTACTTACTTGCCTACTGTAACATAGTTGATGTCTGTATTTTTTTTTCCTACTTATCATGTACATGTAACTAAGCTGAGCATATCCTTGTCTGTTTGCTCCCGGATGCCTCAGGGTATGGCGCGCTATATGAATAATAAACTATATAAATAATAAACTTAACAGGACTATGTGATTTCCTGTGCTGTTGCTGAGAAGACTAGGTGTGAAGGTTTCCGGGGACAGCCAGCCTTTGACGTCTCAGCTAACTCAGGTTACTGTTTAGCTCCTGAAATACAGGTCTCCTGTCAGAATTTAGATCACCAGCGCCAGTCAGTGGCAAGCACTGGTATTGCACCCATTTTTGACAGCTTTCTTGAATTAATATCTTTACAAAGGAGATTTAGCTTGGTAGCATAGGATTCTCGCTGATATTGTATGGATGTGGATTCTTCCAGTGGAGTAATGTAGAACACCCAACAAGAAGTTGTATCCTTTTGGAGGTTTTGTGAGCCATGATTTTAGCAATTTTGACGATCAAGAAAATTAATTCCCAAACAGCTCTGGGTTGCTTTTGGCAATTAGTATTGCTATTTCCAAGTGGTTTCAGGCTACTGTGTGGTTATCCCAATGGTGGTTCTAGGCAGTGATCTCCTATGTTCACTGATATGGCAAAAGTGGGTGGCAGCCTATTCTTCAGATTTTTACTGTGCATTTTTGGATGATTCCTGGCGAGCAGCATGCTTTCCGGTGGCCATTATGATGTTTCTGCTGCCAGCGATCTTGTAGGGCTTGGATGAGTGGGTTCAAACATCTCACAATCCAAAGTGGGAGCCCTAGAGCTGATTGGTAAAATCACTTTGCTCTCGAGAATACACTGATTTGGGGTTAATGGGGTGATAGTAACCCCTTTAATTTCTGCACATTGCTCTATTATAACCCAACCTGTACAAAGAAGCTTGATTGTTATCTGTGTTCTGCCTTATAGTATTGAAGTAATTGCATTACAGTAATACATAGGAGAATACATATAATCGCGTTCCCATACTAGGACTACGTTTGGTGAAGTATGATCTAAGAATTCACTTACAATGTAAGGTGGATATTTTTAACCACAGGGGGGTTAGTTGTGCACTTGATATTACAATATACCTATTAATCAAATGCTGGGAGTATAAGAAATAGTTCTACACTGAACAAAATGAAAAGCTATGAAGTAAAGCCAGCTGTGTGGAGACCACCTGCTTGAGTCATAGCGCCTAATTATGTGTTTGGCAGTAGTGGATAAAAAGGCATTAATATTGTGACAGGGAGGTGTACATGGATGAGTAGTGACTAACCCATCTTCTTGGCACTACACTATTACTAAACCAGCAGTGATCCCAATCATAAAGGTGAAACTGACAGAGCACGTATCTCCTTCACCTCCGCTAATAACATGGGTCAAGGGATGGCTATAGCTTCAGGAAGGGTATGAGCTGATTACAGTAGCAACCCAAACAGCGATAATACAAAGGTTCCAAAATAAAAGAATGTCCAAAAAGTTACATCACAATATAGGCACATAAATAAAACAACCAATGCAAACAAACGAATTAAAACACATGAAAACCCCACCCCATAAAAGATCCACAGAGAGTGCAGAGTTTGATATGAAAGGGCACTCTCAGCTGATTAGCAGGGCTGATCCAGCAAGAGTCTTAGCAACAATGTCAATTGTTCAAGGTTGGTTCCTTGGAATGTATAGAAGGGATCTTCGAAATCACTATGGTCCTAGAACTTAGACAAGCAGGGTTGGGACTCTTCAAAATCCCTTAGTTCTTGCCTTTGGAGGCTCATTACGGTCGAGCTCTGCTTCTAGTTGCTACCACTACAGTTGAGCCGAGGTGAAGATGTCTGGCGTCATGTGCCCCCACTGATGAGTCAGTTCAACGTGTGGGCTCCCGTTGGGTCAAGTTGAGGTTTGCGAGATTTGAATTTATGGTTTCGAATGGATTGGGATGCCAGTTGAGTCGGCGATGAGATGATCATTCTGCTTGTTCGAGTTGTCATGTGAGATGGATGAATCAGAGGATTCCAGAAAATTGTGCCAGCATGCAAATCAGTTGTCTCTATGGAGTGCAGTTGGTGATCAGGTTAATCAATGCAGTCGACGGCAATGGGTCGAGCTGGCATCTAGATGGTTTGAAGTACAGTATGCAGATCATAGAGTGCCAAAAGTAGCACCATGGGATCTGTGGTGGCTCGACGTGTGGTCGAGCATGCACTCCAACATCTTGATGTGATGAAACAGGGTCAACATTGCTTTTGGATTTTTACGTTGCTGGGAGGCCCAGTCCAGGGTCTCCAAGACAAAGTGAGCCTTTACATTCTGTGTTTCTAGAAGACAATGTAGTCTGACACCTACAGGGGGGGGCTTCACCTCAAGTGCAGGGTCCTAATTCCAGTCCAACAGCCAGTAGAGAGGACCTGGTCCACAGCAGTTTGCTGTTGCCTGGGGTTGGTTAAGCAGCAGAGCTTTTCGCTGTCTTCGATGATTTTGTCTTAACCTCCCCGACAGAGGACTTTGGGATATGCTGTTCCTCCAAGAGACATCCAGTGAATTCCTCCTCCTTATTTAGGCAACATGTCAGAGGAGATTGGTCCAAAGCAAGCCTGCTGCAAAGGGTCCAATTCAGGATGTCATAGCAAGTGCCCTTACTCTTCTGGCATCATACCCAGAGTGCATGCCCTGCAGAAAGGGGAGAGGGCATGATGTCCTAAAAAGCCCTAGCAGAAACCAAGATGTGGAACACATATCTGATAACTTAACCAGTTATATAGTCACCAGAATAAACCCACGCCAGAAAAGAACAGCCATTTAAAATGCACTTTAAAATGCAGATTTAAGTGGGGGGTTGGGTTGGGGTAATTTTTAAAGGTAAGGGGGAGCATGGGGATGCTCGGGGGTGTTGTCCCCTGTATACATTTTTTTCCAAAAGAGCACTTTTAAAGGCTTTTTCTTCGGGCACAGGATTATTCACTGCAAGTTTTTCACACAGAAACTCTGATCCTACATTTCATTTGGCTACTCTAACTCCACCTGCTTCCCATGTCTGCTGACTTCAAAGGGGACTCCATTGGCCAGTGCACTGGTGTGTGTTTGTGGCTTTGTTATGTCAGTGCTGCCTTTGAAGCTCTGGTCCCCAGAGATCTCCTAATGCACATCAGTGCCATCATAGGTAATCCCTGCTGATAGAGCTGACACTGGTAAGACAGAAAATGAATGTGGCTGTATAACTTTGTGCCCCTAGTAGTAATCATGCCAGAACCACAACTGGTGTTAATGTGAAGATTAACATGGAACAAGGCACACCAGATTACTTAATTAGAAATGAAGACAATTTAAAAACAACAATCACTTTGTCTTCTAGCATCTGTCAGGAATAGACATGTGACTTTTAAACACATTCCCTGTACCACTGCAGGGCTGGTGCTCAGGGTGTCGGTAGACCATCTCAGCGTAGGCACATGTATGCACTATCCTTTTGCCATGGAGCATTTATCGAAGGGGGGGATCCGATTACCAAACCCCACTTCAGAAACAGACTGATCTGCCTCATTTTATATAATAAAAATCAAAAAGGCTTGGGCATTCCCACCATGGCCGAATGGCCATTCTGTGACAAATACAGTTACTGCGTGTTTTACCACTGCTCCCGATTATAGGTTTTTAAGCCAATAGGCAAAATGAAATCCTGACTGTGAATGGAGATGTTACCGCTATTCACAATGGAAGTAATGTTACTGGTGGTATTATCTCACTCCTCAATGAAGCCCTATCTATCTTCAGAATCAGGAATAACAAACACCCATTATCAAGTAGAGAATTACCATTACCACTGGTGGTAACAGTTATTCGGTTTGGCGGTATTATTGCTGCTACTTCTGCCAAACCCCTGAATGAGGCCCATAGAGGTCCAAAACAGGAAATCGAGGTATGTGGAGCCACAAGTTGGTAACAGCTGAGTCAGCCTTTCCACGGCAACAGCGATTCACCCTCAATTGAATGGGAAATTATTTGCTACTGCAGAGATGTGTTAAAAGAATTGCTACCCTCCTTTTTCCTCTATGCGTTTACATGAAAACGTCTCTACGCACTATCGCTTATACTCCTTAGATTTACTATGAAAGGTCTTACTGCTGGCATAATGAACTAACTGACTATATTTCGCTCAGATAATTTTCAACAATAGAAGCATTTTTTTTAACCTTAACCTAATAGGAACAAACATCAGATGCCTGTCTTGCTGCTTATAGGTTTTTAAAGGGATAGGGGTTTTTTTTGTAGCACACGATTTCATCGAAGTAGAATTCATCATAGTTTGTTTAACAGGTTTTTCGCCAAATATATGTGGGAGGTGGGTTTAGGCTAATAACCAATATTGGGAGTTAAGGGAGGGTGGGCTTCGGGGGTCTCCTCCAGCAAATATGTGCGGCAAAATCTTCCAGTAAAAAAAAAGAAATTAGATGTAATGTATCCGAGCAGATCCCACAGAACAAACGTATGCTTCAGTTTAATGTTGCACACAAGAGCACTCAGCGCACACACACTGATGTATACATGCACTTTGTATTCCCGCCATGTAACGAAAAGATGTGTTTGCTGTCTGTTTTGCAAAAGATAAGTCAGCGTCTGGCGATGCAGAATTTGCAGCATGGGCGCATGACATGTGAGTGGCTGCCTGATCCCAGAGCGCATTTCGCATTCATTGAGGCACACCTTGAAGCGGTGTCAAGCCATTGGCGACATTATATATGGGGACATTATGTATGGGGGCGGGTTGCGGGGATGTCCCCTGCTCCCATTGGAAATAATGTAATAATGTTTCTGCAAAAAAACTGCGACTTTTTTGTCAGGAGACATTTTGGCAGGGACATTATTAGATGGAACTCTTGAAGCATAGTCAAAACGGGCATAGGCGTGGGGCCTTGAAATGCCAGCGGACCACATTTTTCTAACTGACCTCCGTGCCCTCCACTGGCATCGACCATGTTTTTACAATGACTTGAGCAGCTTGAACAGTTACCTTTACGGAATAACAACTGTATATGGGGGTTTATATAGCCCTTCATATGGGGCCGGATTACAGAAGATGTGCATTGGTGCAAGTGGAATGGTGCAAGGTATTAGCACAGTGCAAAAAACACTGTGGCCATTAAAAAAAATAATAATCCGCCATGGCAAGTGCAATTTTGCATACAATTTCAATGCACATTTGCACAAGTGCAACGTTTGCTCTAGTGCTAATACCATTGTGTATTAGCAAAAGGGAAATGTTTTCCCTGGTGCAAAAATGCAATGAAAGACAAGGTTTTCACCGAAGGGCAAACTTTGCCCTGGTGTTAAAACCAGGCAAAAGTGCATTTGCCATAGTGCATATGTATTCAGATATGACCCCAATTATTTTTACACCAGGGCAAACTTTTCCGTACTGCTAATACCATGTAAAGGTGCACTTTCACCAGTGCAAAGGTTTTAAAATATGGCCCCAATTGCTCTTGCAACGATGTGCTGTAGTAATTTTCATTATACAACATCTGTTCATCGACCTCGGAAGGATGATGTCGTAAAATGACCTGGGATTCAAACCAGTTACTGCCGGACATACAGATATCCATGGCTCTTATCACAGGACAGTCACATTTTTAAAGAAATAACGTTTTTAGGTGCAATCAGCAAAACTGTTAACACTTTATGTGATCAAGTTCTCATATTTGTTTTTTCCAAGGTGGGTGGGGAGCCAGTGTAATGGGCCCTGGGTCTCAGCGCTTTTCTCGCCGTTATGGTCTGTAGGCTAAGTGATATGTGCTGCGTCTATTTTGTTCTGACGGTATAAGTAGGTTTTTCCACCAGTAGCTCTCTCTCTCTCGCCATGACATTAATATCTGGGGCCGCTAGGGATACTGGTGTTGCCAAACTTGATGGATACTGGGAAACGATTTACTGTACTTGGGCTGCCAAGATGGAAATGTGCTTTCTTAGTCATACTCAAAGTGTCCTTGAATTGTTTAAATAGAGTATCTATCTTGTTTGTCCAATTGCGAGTACACGTGGTTTGCCAAATTGGGAATGTACAGGATTAGTTATGTTAGGGCTTCTTATACAGCGCTCGGTCGCCCAAAGGCATCATGGCGCTGGAGAGTAGAAAGAGGGCCCAAGCACACACCATTATATCCATAGCCATCAAGATTAGAAAAGATACGTTTTAAGAGCTTTCCTAAAAACCAAATGATTAAGGATATTTTTCAATTCAACTGGCAGCTTGTTCCACAGTTGTGCTGTGGCAACGGAAAAGGCACGGCCACCAAGCCTGACACGGCGAAAAGACCTGAGGCAGCGGAAGGGAAGGTAGCGAGAGAATTTAGTACATAGATATTCTGCCCCTCGTTCATGCAGAGCACGATGCACAATACAGAGTGCCTTGAAATGAAGTGAAATTAGTCATCAGTCATATTAGGATTATGATAGTGCCCAAAGGGCACTCTATCGGATTGTGGATACTGGGTATATAGTGAGTTTGTCATACTGGAAGAATAATGGACTGATCAAACAGTAAGGGCCTGATGCACAGAGCGTTTTCCTATGGGAATGCACCATTCTAAAGCGCTTCTGTGAATCCCGCCCTTAGTATATTGGGAATTTGAAACTGGGAATATATTGGGGTTATGCCGTGCTAGCAGACATTTTGCTGGGTTTGTCTATCTGGAAATAACCTGGGTTAGTCAAACGAGGCATACAATGGGATTACCAAATTGGGTTGATTGTTGCAGTGGACACCTGGGAATATAATGGCCTTCTGATAGAAAGCACTTTACAAGGGTTGCCAACTTGGGAAACTAAAAGGGCTTTCAAATTAGGAATATGCTGGAATCCTGACAATTGGGAACGTCAAACTAGGAGTACTGAGATGGTCAATATAAGATCATGCAGAGAAAATGCAGACTGATCTTATACTGCCATTGTACGAAAAGAGAATATATTGGAGTTGCATGAAAGTAAACTGTTATGTTACTGCAGTGGCCTGTACTCAGCTACTACACTGATAATTTACTGAGTTTGTCGTATTTGGAGTTCACTGGCATCACGTAGTTATATTATGTCATGTTATGTTATGCTGTCATGTCAAGATGCCACGTCACGTTAATTTGGATTTAAGTAAGCACAGCTCATCAATTTGTACTAAGTACTTGTTCTACACTTCACATATAAGGGAAGCACCCCAAGACATTGTTGGTGCAGTCGTCAGCTATTTTCCTGGCGCTTGAGAAGTGTAACTAATATTTCTAAGATATGGCTGAGATAACGACCTCACAGTGTGGCAGGCGCACACAGGGGAACATCGCCTTCAATTAAACCAATCCTCCGCATAATCCAAGTATTGTGATTAACCTCCCTTGATAGTCTTCAATAAGTACAAGTATCAATGTTTTATTTTTCAAATTCTAACCCAAGAGCAGCAGCTAGTGCTCTTTTAAACAAGAAAATAAATACCCCAAGATTGATCTAGATGACTACAGTGCATCAAGCTATTTTTAATACGTATTCTAAGCAGTGGGTGGATGCATTAATCGGATCGACGTGCAGGAGGAACCCCTTGTATTCTCACCTGCTCATGGCTCATATCGGTGAGTCATGATCAAAATGCGGAACAGTTATGTGTTGCGGTTAAACTCCATTGCCTATGCGTATTTTTACTGCATCTATTTCTCTTTTTTGATTGCGCACAATGTTCAGTGCATACTACTTTCATTCTTTTTAATACAACTCTATTGTTACACAAAACAAAGGCTGCTGTTTATGCTGTTATCCTTACACTGGCCCCTTGGTTGTGTGTGTTGCTCACTCTCTGCTAGTGACTCATGTGTAGTTTATATCATACCACAAAAGTCTTACCTCTCTATCAACACTGAAATAGTTTAGCATGACTGGGAATGAGTATGACGCCGTATCATTGTGACCTGCTGTGATTACGTCCATCGTTACCTAGAGTCTTTTTACACTGTCTATACTTCTATTTAGTACATGATATTTTCGGCAACATTATATTCTATGTACAACTAAATAATTGTACTGTTTATTATAATGAGAATTTATATACACAATCGATATATTCTTAATGAACACGAATTAGAATGACCAATAGCCAGTCAATAATAGTCTGGTCTAGTTTACATTATTTGCCAAAATCAGCATCCACTGCAAGGGACTTCTTGCACTAAGGCCCATAATGCAACAGATATCACCATACAATGATCTTAAAGTCAATGCATGACAATTTCAGTGTCTTGCAGAACTTTGGATGGTTCTTAAACTGACACATTGTGAGGTAGAGGTGTCTGATTGTTGGTGCTAACTGTGAGAAAGTTTGGCTTATCCATTTCATATTTTTGGTTTTTGGTATAAGACAGGCATTTGCAACTGCGGCTCTCCTGATGTTTTTTTTAAATTATAACTCTTATGATACCTTGCCCTTGATTATGGCGGTCAATACTGATTAGAGCTGGAGTCCAAAACACCTGGCGAGTCAAAGTTTGCAGCCACCTGGTGTAAACAGTAGCTTGCGATCCAAAGAAAACACATACTTGCCAATCCGACTGAATTAGGCAGTAGGCTACTGCTTTTTAAGCAGTCCTACCACCTACAGATTTGGCCGACAGTAGGCTACTGCTTTTCACGGTGTTCGGTAATTTATGTGACTCTAAGGCAATTAATCTGTCTGTGCGGTGGGCTGGTAAGTAATACATTGGAGTGATGGGCTCAGATCAATCGACTGACCTGACAACTACATGACTCTGCCCTGCACTCTTGCCGAGACAGACCTTAGGTGAACTGCCAGTGAAGGCAAGTGGCAGCGTGTACCGCCATCACACGGCATCTGCCTATCGGAGGGACGAGGGTATCCATTGTTATGTT
This sequence comes from Ambystoma mexicanum, assembly GCF_040938575.1. Lineage (NCBI taxonomy): Eukaryota > Metazoa > Chordata > Amphibia > Caudata > Ambystomatidae > Ambystoma > Ambystoma mexicanum. Next base: position 1,135,344,677 of record NC_090921.1, on the reverse strand, counting down.
GTTCAGCGCTCAACCTGCACTGCTGGAATAAATATGTACTGGCCAGGCTTTTGCTACAGAACAGTGGCAAACGTTACCTACCAGCTCACAATTATCCATTTTAAACATGAGAGCATCTTTCCATGTTGTGCTGTTTGATAGGTTGTGCATTTTAGAATGCCCCAGTGGTGCCAACAATGTATGGTTGTAATTTGCTGTGATGTCATTGTTATGCTAAGTATTATTTTTGAAACTTGAAAAATCCTACATCTTTTTGGTCACAGAATGTTGACAAGTATGAAAACAGCGCCCTAGCCATGTATTAGCCATCAGGCCATTTTAAATTATGTTCTAATTCACACAGCAGCCAATGCAAATACTGGAGGGGTGTGAAATATACCGACCATGGAATTTTAAACAGGGACAGTGCTGTATAGTTTTGGACTCTCACAAATCAGTCAAAGGCATATTGTTTTGAGGCTACACAAGTCGCACTACAGTAATCAATTTAAGAGGATATGGAGGGGAGACGTTTAAGAAGCATGGTCGGGGGAATGTGCAGTCTGTCTCTACATTCGATTGTAGTATCAATGAGGGGTCATGCTTAAAAGACTTAGACCCACCATCAATAGACATCCAAGGATGATGATCCAATTCGCTACTCTCTGACACTCCTGATAAAAACACGACTGTGTATTCTCGTATGGACCATTGTTGTGCAGTGGCTCTATTTCCAACAGATGACCCCTCCAGTGACTCCAGTACTTTTGGGGCCATTGTCAGCACTGCTGCCACTGGGATGGCTCCATCGACCAACACCACCAGACAGAAAAATATCCATCAGGTTGGCATCCTCCATCACCAATGCCATGACAACAAGGATGGCATCCTATGCCACTACAGGTGCAGTATCTGGTTCGGCTGCGGTTTCACAGTCTGAGGGATCAACCGACATCTCAAAGCCAGCTGATAACGTTCAGGGGTGTTTATTAATGAAGAGAAATGAAGCATTTCTTTGTCTCTGAGGTACATCAGATTGCTGGTTAATAATTCACTAATACAATGCTACCTACCTCGTATTAATCTGGTCCTCAGCATGTCCCAGTTTCACTTAGGCGTCCCCTTCTTGGCAGGAAACAAATAGAGTCACTCTCCGTCTCTGGGTTTTCAAGTGCATCACACTTCTTTCTTAGCCACTGTTGTTGCTTGTGTGTCTTGGATAGCTGATGGTAACCTGTCACACTTTGGATGTAAGAAAAGCCAACATCCACACCCTGGTGTTTGGGTCATCTGGATATTTTCAGGTCCTTTGCAGTATCACAGTAGGCCCTGGGTTTATTAGGTTTCACTATGTAGCAGGATGTCAGAGAACACTTTGCTTTCAGATGCTCCACTGGACTAGGAGTCCCCACATCATTTTGGCTCTTGACTAACCTACTCTCTGCTTTTCTTTGTCTCTGGTTATCCCCTCGTTTCCACTATGATTAGGAATGGTACTTTCCTCCTTGACATTATCCTCCTCCTACTCCCTTCTTCCTTGTTCTCTAGTCCCCTCCTTCCCTTGATGTTCATTATTCTTTTATCCTCCTTTAAACTTTGATGGCATGCCACTCCCTCTTTCCCCTCTCGCTAATCCTCCCACCTGCTATTCATAGTGACTTCCTTTCCTGGTCTTCCTCTTCTTTTCTTCTTTTCTCTTTGGTCACCTCATCCCCATCTCCACTCCCAGGCCTTTCCCTCTCCTCATGACTGCACCTCTTGCTTTTGACCTCTTATCCTTCTCCACCTCTGCTGTCTCATTCCTCCTTACTACTTTGTTGTTATCTCTCTCCTCTACTCCATTCACTTTCTACAGCCTCCCATCCAACTCATCTGTTTTACTTAGCCACTCCACCTTCCCCCTCTGCTTCTCTGACGTTCTATAACCTCCACTTCTACTCTTCATACTTCTCCTTCTTTAAGTCACCACCCAGGATTTACTTACTATCCCCAACCTACCCATCTCAGCTTCTGTTCTTCTTCTTTCCACCTGTTTCAACCTAGCTCTACTTACTATCTAAAACCTTCTTCTCTCCTCAGCTGTTCTCCTTCTCTTTACAACCTCTTACACCCTGATTCCTCTTGCCCTCTCTAAACATCGCCACTCCTCAACACCACACTGAAATTCACTGTCCTCAATCACTCTCCTCCAATTCCTAACTCGCATACCTCAATGACATTTCCGTCCCTTTCTATATGCCCGTTGGTCTGGTCTTTGTGCTTGGTTATTGCTTCAGTCATTCAGATGGGTCAATGTAGTGAGAGAGCCAGCTAATTAGCCCATTGTTCCAGGGACTATAGCTTCCTCCAGCTGTATTGCTTTAATGGGGGGCTGATAAATCAACTTCCAGGGCACCAGTGGTCCAGGGATGAATATCGGTTTCTAAACCATCGATCAGCCCCACACCGCTAGTACACCAGAAGGGATCTGAACAGATTAGACACACAAATAAATTATGAACCTCCTTGTCCAATTTTGGTAACATGGATGGAGCTGCAGGCTTATCTCCGAAAGGCCGTGGATCGTTGGTTAGTTGCAACACAGCAAAAATATAAACATTAACCTTTTTTGGGAAAGTTGAATCTGGGTGTTTTGCTTTGTTGCTGTGTAAAACTTGGCCTCTTTTCCTCTTTTTAGGAAAGTCTGAAATCCGGTTTTGCTTGGTGGTAACTGTGGTTAACTTTGTCTCATTAGGCTCTTCTCAATCCCTAGGTCCCCTCCCCAGTGGGAGTACCTTTATTCCGTTGAGTGTACCTGTCTGCCCCTTCTGTGTGCTCCCTGCTGTGTGAGCCCCCAACCCCCTGTACATCCTGTGCTGTGCGGTGCTGGACTGTGCATCCCTTCTTTCTCTTTTGATCCCTTCTCCTCCTACTTCCACTCGTACCTTCTATTGTGCTTTCTGTCCCCCCCATCTTCTCTAACTGCTACTCTATCTCCTATCCTATCCCTTTCACCAAGTCGGGAAGGAAGAAGTTCAAGAGGGACAACCTGGTCTGCAATATAGGCCTCCCTGTCGCTGATACCTACATCAGTGCTTCCTCCAGGCAGACTCTCACTGACATCCTCTTTGTTGTTCCCTCTCCAGACCTATGGACCCCTCATATGGTGTCTGTTGTCTTTCCTTTCTCCTCCTCTCCCACTAATGGTGGCACCCGGTGGGAGATCGTCTGGGCCTTCTTTAACTCCTCCAAGACCATCATTATTGCCTATCTGAATGGCATCGTCTTGGTCCAGGGCCCTCAGCCCAATCTCCTCCTTTTTGTTAGGCATCTCCTGTGTCTTATCAAATCCCTTCCTTCTCCTGCTACTCATATTAGCACCTCCATAGCTCCACTGCCACCTCCTTCTTCTGCCACCTCTCTGGCAACCCCCTCCTACCCTCTGGCTACTATGCTACCTCCTTCTATCACCTCTGCCCACTCTTGGGCCCCTCTACCACTTCCACAAGGTGTACATCCCGTTTGTACCCGACCACAAAAGTCTTTCAAATGTGGCAACCTGCTCCAGTTTGCTACTCTCAAACCTCGCAATGCTGTCAAACACTCCTCTGACATCTGCCACCACCTCAAAGAACTTGTGATGGATGTCCTCGCTCTTGCCGAGACATGGTTCACGGTCAGCTCTGTCACAGGTTTTTACAGTCTCCTCCCTGATGGCTACAAGATCCTCTCTGAACCCAGATCTAACTGTCCTGGAGGTGGAGTAGCTCTGATCTTTCTGGAGTGGGTCCCTGCTTCTGTCATTCCTACACAGGAATACTCCTCCTTTGAATGTCTGGTCTGCAGGCTCTCTATCTCTCCTGGCCTCTCTCTGACTGTGGATACCATCTACAGGCCAGCTGGCCAGCCCCCCCTTCCTCTTAGAATGGGCTGACCTCTCATCTTCTCACCTTGCCTCTACCTCTCAGCTTCTCCTCCTCAGAGATGTCAGCATCCACCTGGATGCTTCTAATCCCTCCTCGGGACTCTTACACAACCTCTGAGGCACTCTCTCTATTTCCATTCTACCCGCTGGTCTGACACACTCTGCCGGGTATACCTTGGATGTTTTCATCTCCTCAGACATCCTCCTCTCGAACCCTCTCACCACTCCTCTCTCATGGACTAATCACTTTCTGCTCTCCTCTCACCTGAAGCTCACTGTCCCCCAGGCTAAGCCCAGCACTGCCAGCTACCTACTCGGTCATCCGGCCCATGAAGCGTGTGTCAGTGGATGCATTCGCCGCTACGTTCTCTGCTCCTCCTACACCTGCAGCTGACTCACACTCTGACGCAGCCCTCTCTAACCAGCACCTTTCTATCTCCAACACTCTGGCCGTCCTTGCCCCTGTCATGAGAATCTGTCTGAAGCCTACCTCCAAGTGTAACTCTTGGTAGGACACTGACCTTGCCGCCCTGAAACTCAAGTGTAGGGTGCCTGAGAGGAATTGGAGGGCTGCAGGCAAATTCTCTGATGAACTGGCCTGCCACCTACTCCAAAAGCAATACAGACTCTCTCTCCTGTCAAAGAAGAGAGCCCACATCCAGGCCCTCGTCTCTACGGCCTCTAACAACACTGCCAAACTCTTTACAATCTGCAAGGAGCTGGCCAATCCTCTGCAGTCTCCACATCACCTGTTCCCTCCCAAGCACTCTGTATGGCTCTGGCTTCTCACTTCACCACTGAAACTCAGGACATCCTGTCCTCTCTCTCCTCTTTCTCATCCTCTATCTCTTGGCCCCCCTATGCCTGCCTCTTCCTTCCTCTCCTCCCCCTTTCTCATCCTACTCTCCAATTACACCTAACAAGGTTTCTAGACAAGTCTGATCAATGAAAGTGTTGTCCAAGCAGGTGCTCCCCTGCTTCTCCAGAACCATCAAAGACCGCACTGACACCCTCACTCCAGCCTTGGCAGATATCTGAAATCACTATTATGCCACTGGAACCCTGCCCCTCTCTCCCCAAGCACTCACTTGTGCACCCCTCCTTAAAAAGCCTTCTGTCGATACTACCTGTCCGGCAAACTATTGCCCTATCTCTATCACTCCATTCCTGGGCAAACACCTGGTAAAGATGGCCATCTCCCTGCTTACTCTCCACACTGAAACTGTTGATTGTCTATTACCATCAGTCTGGCTTCAGAGCAGCCAAAGGCACGGAAATGACTCTCCTGAACACCCATGAAGATCTTCTCACTAATCCCGATTCAAGCCTTCTTTCTGTCCTCATCCTCCTTGACCTTTCCTCTGCTTTTGACATGGTCAATCACACCATTCTGATCAATTGACTCCGTGAGAACTTGGGCATCACAAATCTGGCCATGGATTGGTTGACATCGTTCCTCCTAGAATGACCCTCCAAGGTCCAAATTGGGTCCTTTCTCTCCACCATGTCTCTCTCCACATGTGGTGTTCCCCAGGGCTCTAGCCTCTCACCCTGGCTCTTCCATGTCTACTTGGCCCCAATGGCCCACCTGATCTCTACCTTCTCCTCGATCTTTCAGTGTTATACAGATGACACTCAGCTCTCTTTCAGGCTTCCCTCAGCCTCCTCTCCTTTCTCTGTTATTCCTGACTGTTTATCTGTGATTCAGAATTGGTGCGCCTCCAACGATCTCTGCCTTAATGCCAGCAAGACGGAGATCCTTCTCATGAGGACACCTGCTCCCGCTTTCCCTCTCTCACTGTTGCCGGCCTCCTTGGGCCCTCTTGCCTTCCTGTGAGGCTAAAAATCTAGTTGTCATCTTCAACTCCACTCTCTTCTTCTCTTCACACATCACCGACCTTGCCAAGAAGGCCTACTACCAGCTGCACCTCCTCAGAGGTATTCTCCCTTTTCTTACGTTCCCCCAGAAGCTCACTATCACCAGAGCCCTGATTCCCTCTAGGCTGGACTATTGCAACAGCCTCTTTCTCAATCTGCCTTCCTCTACCCTCTGCGCTCTGCAACTCATCCAGAACAGGATTGTGTGACTTATCCATCGCCTCAAGCCCAGGGACTGCATCTCTCCAACCCTGAAATCTATCCACTGGCTCCCGCTGGCTGCAAGGATCAAGTTCAAGACCCTCTGCACAAGGCTTTCTGGGCCAGGGCCCACACTACATCCAACTCTCTCTTGCAAAATAGCTTCTTCTCGAGCCCTTCACTCAGCTACCTTCAACTCTGTGAGAGCCAGACGCTTCTCACTGCAGAGAGTTCAGGGTAGCTCTCTCTCCTCTGCAGGTGCCTCACCCTGGAATGGCTTCCCTGCCCCTCTCAAACTTAAGCCAGATCACCTGAATTTCAGGTAGCAGCTCAAGACCTTCCTTTTCACCTGTGCTTTCTCTCTCTCCCTCCCCTGCTGACCTTCCTGTTTGCTGCGCTGACTGGTTACTTGGCTACCATCAGAGTCTCACTGGGTACCAGACACCTCCATGATCAGTATCCCCTGCACTGCCCCCGGGCCTACCGTGCATTTATGGTGCTGCATCTATAACCTGTACAGTACCCTGCCTCCTTGCACTTACCCAGAGCCGTGCTGCCCTGGCAGCACTTACTCAGAGCAATGCTGCCCTGTTGCACTTCCCCATTTTCCTCTCCCTGGCACTTCCCCCTTCCTTTTACCCTGCACTTCGCATTGTCACACTTGCGCAATCTGAATGACACAAGGCCTAGTAAGATCATTTGTCTTGTCCTCCCTCTCTCCTCCCTCCCTTGTCTTGTCGCGCCCAGAAACACTTGTGTACAGGTACGTTATAAATGACTTATCATAGCATATCAAGCATAAAAGGGACAATCCAGTCAAGGTTGTTTACAAATATCTACTCTATTATTATCACAACAGACAGTTCTAGCAACACTATGAAATACAACCCACCCTGTAAAGGAATGCAGAGGACAGACAGTTTTAAAGAAGGACAAGGGATGCACTCTGGATACTGAAAGGAGAGGGGGTCTTAAAATGTCTCTAGGAGCCTTCAGAGAAGGAACAGGTAGACAGAACCACAATGTACCTTGTGCTTGTAGGTGTACTTGGTGCTCGACAGGGTCAAGTCGGTTTCAGTGCTCTTCTTCTGTGACAGAGTTTAAGATGGATGACAGATGCGGGTATCAGGCGGCAAACAGTTTGGCAAGCAAAGCTGGACAGATGGCTGCAGGCTGGCTTACATGGTGACTTGGAGTCAGTAATCGTCTCAGTGCTTATCGGCGGTTCTGAAAACACTGGTCGAGGCGTCTTGGATGGCTTAAAGTGACTGCGGTGTAACTATAATCAGAGTTGAAGTCGGTTTCCGCTTAAGAGACTCGACTGGCTCGAAAAAGTCCTTTACAGTGGTTGTCGGTAGATGCTCATTGATGTACTTCTCCTAGCTTTTTCACTGGGCTTGTGTCATCCTTTAAGGCAAACAGCTCAAAGCTGGGGAGTGTGTTCCTGGCAGCTGCCTTGTCTTGGTTTCGGGTTCAGAGACTCTCTGGCATTTGCCACCTAGGAAGCTTGCTGCAGAGCCTAGCATGGCACGCTGTGTGCTGCCGGATACCAGTTCTGGAGCTGCTGGAGGGTCCCCTGGATTCGGTATCTCCATCTATACCATGGGAGAGGTTTAGGGAGGGATCTTGCTTCCCTCTTGGAGGTCCTGGCCTTCCTTCACTGGTGGAAGATGTAAGGCAGACTGCACCTTCAGCCAGGGTCCAATGATGAGTTATTTCAGCTACTCCTTGCAAATTCTTCAGATGATCTACCAAAAGAGGGGCTCAGTCCTCTTTTAAAGCCAAATGGGCCACAGTGATTGGTGTAGGCTATGTAGGCTAAGCCTACCTTAATTAACCCATCCTAGGTCCCCACCAACAATCTCCTGTATGCGTGAGGTCATAACCAGAGTGCTTTGCAGCAGAAAAGGTAAAGGGGGGAAAATATGTAATACTAAGTCCCACCCATCTTCCTGTCTGTCGTGGATCACATTGTCTCTCTGGTTAAAGGAGCTTTCTGTGGTTCCTGATTAAAGTGGCAGGTCCCTATGAAGCTGTGGCGAGACCAGACTCTATGGCTCCTGCAAACCACACTATCCTACCTTATGGATGGGGTCCCCCTGAAGAGTGCACTACTGAAAACACACATTCCCAAACCTGACAGTTCACTGTCATTGATACTGATAGCAGGAGTTGGCTTCAGGTTGACACAGTTGCATATGAAAGGTTGTTAGGGTTTCCTGTCTCCTTTGTTATCCTCTGCAGTCAGTCCACATGTGGGCCTATGTGTGTGTTAATCATGTTAATCGCTGCCACCAGTTGCAGGGCCAAACAAACAAGCAGGGTGGATCCATCAAGCCTTTTTTAGTAATTCAGGCTGGCCATGACAGGGGGAATATTTGGTCCTCCCCCTTCTGGAGATGCATTGTGTATCCCTGGCTGTCATATCCCAACTAAATATGACAGGGGGGCTGTGCCTGTAGGCTGTGTCCACCCAGAGTACACAGGTCTATGCGTTTGTCATGCTATGAGCCTAGGAAAATGTGTTTGGCCTAGCCCACACATTTACTTGAGGTTGTTCGGCCATTTAATTACATTTTTCAAAAAGCCGAGGTGATCTCACTCCCATTGTGCTGATGGTCGAATTCCTCAGAGGGGGTCTGTGGGCCACTCCACTGAACACATAACACAGTTATTTCAAGCAGTGCTGACATCATGGAATTCTTAGCCCCTTGCTCTCCATCACTGGAATGCAGCAGATTTTGGAGATCCTTTATGTTGTTAACAAGTATGCACGGGATTTCCTAGTTGTTGTGAATGCCCACAGTCTCAGCTTTCCACATGGGCATATGCAAGCAAGCCCTGCAGGCACCACGGATCATCTCTATTTAAAATCAACTTGAAATGTTAACAATCAGTGTTCAACAGACTACTGCAAGAACTGGCAAATGCCCCCAAATATACTTAAATCTTGACTCTTGGTTAGAGAGAGTATTATCATTTTCTTTGATCACATGTTGGGGTACCTTTCATGTAGGGGGAGGAGTACACACTTTGGTATACATATAAGGGGGTATCATTCTTACTGAAAGGGTGTTCCTAACTTTGTAATGTATGCTCATACTTCCCTGGGCAGTGATGGGTGATGCATATCGATTGGGTTTAACTGGTTGTCATAAACACTATGATCCTTCTTGGCCTAAATCTCACAATCCCTGATTCATCATTTGCCTTGCTAACAGTTATCTTCCAGTACCTCTGTAATGACTGGAAGGGGGGTCTGTACTTCTGCACTCTATATGGTAGAGGAGAGGCACAGAGGACCACAGCCAAGATTCTCTATTACGGTAGCAATGGACGAGCAATCAAGGCTTCGCTTCTCAGGAGGTGATGCAGGCTGGTTTTTAAGTACCCACAAAGGAATGTCCACACATTATGATAGTTACAAAACAGTCTTTATATAATTAAGTTCAAGGTTATGTACAATAACTCACTTTGTGCTCAGTTAATCTACAATGGCAAATATATACAGTTCTAAGTAGTACTACAATTATTATTAAATTCCATTAAAGTGCATCAACTGTACTCTGGTTAAATGTCACACAAATAACCAACAATAGACATAGGAGAAAAAGCAGTTGGTTAGAACAATTGGCAGAATACTGGCCCCTACCAACTAGACACAGTTCTGTGTGGAGATCCCCCCATCCGGGCAACCTGTAAAGTTAAGATATATCACAAGCCCAGTCCATATATTGTTCTATAAGTCTTATTCCCTTCGATAATGTTACTACCACCCCAAAGTACCTGGAATAGCAGAGTTCCTCAAGGAAGCGTCGCAGGATCCTTCTTGAGTGGCTCCCTTTAAAGCAGCAGCCATGGAACGTAGATGGGCCTCGAAGAAAATGTACTTGGCGTTGAGAATCCTCGATGGAAGTTCGGCGGCATCGAGGCAGCAGCTTCGATCTGGCAGTGCTCGTTAACGATGAGTTGAAGACGTCCTGCAAGGAAGAGGTGTGCGGTGCACCTCGATGTCGAGAGTTCAGGACCGCAAAGAGTTTGCGAACAACTGTGGCCCAGCAAGGGCGTCGAGTCTTCCGGCGTCTCTACGGTCTCTGGGTGGCGGGAAACCCACCGACGGATGCTCCTCAGCACGTCGATGGCCTGGCCATCTCCGGTGGAATAAGGCGGGCGGCGGTGTGGACGAGCGCGTCTGTGAATCAAGAGTCTTAGGCAAAGGAGCGTGCAGCTCCGATCGTTGCCGGCATAGCATCAAGTGTTCCCCTCTTCTGGGTGAAAAGGCTTCAACGGGCCTCCAGCTGTAACAGCAAACTTGCGAACTCTGGTCGACGACGGTGAATGGAATGTCCGGTGCTGATCTTCGTTCTCCTCGGCAGTCCCAGGCTCTGGTCGGCAGCCTTTCGGGAGTCTGATTTATAGGGAGCTTTGGCAAAGGTTAGCAGTGCTCGATGGTCCCTCGGTGCATGGGGAGAGGGCTCCTAACCAGGTCTTCTCTTGGATCAGTCTCGATGGCTTTCGGCTTTCGGATTTCAGCGAAGGGAGACAGCAGAGAACCTTCTTCTTCAGGCACGGCTTCAAGATTCAGCTCAGTTTCATTGTTAGTTTCAACTCCAGCTTCTGAATGATTTCTAGCAGTGAGAGGCCCCCAGATATACTAGTTGATCTCCCATTCATTCTGCTGGGTCACACAAGCAACCAATCACTCAGAAGGGCATTCAGCAGTCAGTCAGCCAATCAGTCATACAGTGCATTTAGGCCATTCTCCTCCCTCTCAGACACTCACAACAAGGAATGTGTATTGGGACAAGTACCCAGCCAATCAACACTACACACTGCATTCATACCAGTTTCGGGCAGGGCTGTCTCAGTCATTGTGTCAAACACAAGAAACCACACATCCACAACAAGAAGTGCATATTGGTCACACACTCCATTCACCCTGGTCCCACCCAAAGGGTGTACCCACAACATACAGTCACTGGGAAGGCTCCAGCCAGTCTGGCTTGGACTTTACAACAACGCCATATATGGAACTTCGACCCAACAGCCAGTCAGGGGGAAGGGACAGATTCAGGGCTTCCCAGGACTTTGGGAAAAGAAGGTAACAGGTAATAGAAAGAAAGAGGCCACAGGGGCCATCTTGTTTCCTATCAGGAATCAACTGATTACAATGGCAGGGCCTGGGTATCCCAAAATGGAGGGTACTCAGAGCATCTGTCAAATTCAGAATTGAGCCACCACCAGACCATACACTGCTCTGTGGGCCACACACAGGTGCCCAAAAACATACACTAGGGGCACAGGGATGTACCCCCACCCATGGGTGCCATAAGGGTATTCCCATGGGTCTGTACACCAAACCAAAAACAGGAAGAGCTGCACTGGCAGGAGTCCCACATGGACTCCTGGGCAGAAAACAATACAGAACACATATGAAAAAACGACTACAGGATAAGGACAGGGAGGCCCTGTCCCTCCAATGCTTTTCCAGCATCACAACCTCCTTCTCCTGTTCCCCTATCCCTTAAAGGAACTGGGAAAGAACTATGGGGTTATGGATGATAATGGACTAGGTAGCTTGGTAAATTAATCTTCCATTTACCTCTACTGGGTCCTTCATCATGTAGTGGGTGTTGTGGCAAAGCCCTCTGAGCTGTAAGAGGATTCAATTCAACACTACAGCTAAGTCAATGCCTAGTCTGGGATACTGAATGGAAACCCTTATTTATATATCTTTATGTCCAGTTCATGCGTTCTGGATGACTACCCCTATATAACACCCCTCTCTTGGAATCCCCTTGACCCCACTGAGCCAAGAAGTAGTTCTGTTTTGCAAGTTAAAAGGTTTATTTGAGAATTTAAACAATATAGATATATATCACACTTTATAATAAATTAATAATTGGATATCACACTTAATCTGATCAGTAATCAATAATGGATAGTCTGGCACTAGCACACTTGTGAATAGGAACAGAAGAATAAGGTGGTAGAGAATACTTTATATAAGTTCAGATGGATGTAATGTTGAATGAAAAATGCAATACAGAAAATACTCAATATGATTTCAACAAAACAATGTAATCACTTTTCTCTGGCAATCCCCTCCCCCCTTTATGCAATGCAAGGAAATGGAAGGAAAGCACACAGTTCTCAGAAATGCAATCAAATGTAATTCAGTTCACCCCAGCAAGCTTAGACTACAGATCGGAGTTTTAAACACAGGCCCAAAATGCTTTTACATATGCTGGCAATGAAGTGAAAAATATGCTAAAATGCTTTTAATTCCCTCTAGAGGTTCAGGGTGAGTGAAATATACTTGGGATGAGTTCAGGATCACCTTAGCAAGGATCTAGGATGGTTCTTAAGAGGCAAACAAATTTTTAGCAAGGAAAGCAAAGAATCTGCTGTTTTCACACGTGGAGAAATTTGCAAATCGCGGTAAAATTCGCGGGTGCGTCTTTTGCGATTACAGAGGAACTACAAGGACTAGCACAATCGTTTTGGGGTACGAGGACAGCCTAGGATCTCAGCTTCCAGATGAAAGTTACTGCAAGTCTCTAGGACAAACGGTCACAGAGATATGAGCGATTAAATAAAGGTAGTTTTTCAGATTAGAAATTTTAAAGTTCAAAAAGACAAGTGACAGCTAGCAACTAGAAAATGACAGGTGACAGTTACGAGGCAGTTCTACTTAGATTAAAATAGTTTGGATTAGATTATTTTAACTAAGAGATTGGGTTCTACACAGTTCTGCTAGGTACTCACAATATATTTTTGAAATAAATGGGCCTCGCCACGGATCTGGTCAGGTTTTAGACTGGACTCTGGTCTGGTCTCGGCACTTCACAGTGATCTGGGTCAGCTCTGCTCTGCTGGTCTGGTCTGGGTCTCTGGTTCTGGATATTGATAGATTTGAAGTCTGGATCTTTCTGCACAGCTTTCTCTAGAGATTGATGGAGGTAAAGTATGGATTTTCCCGGCAGAGCGTCCCGCAGCAAATGGATTTGAAGGTCCCTATCTGCCCTGACTGTCTGCTTTTATGTGTTTTGAAAATGGGTGTGTGTGCAGCATCACTAAGCTCTACCCCCCTCCACTTGTCATTGGCCACTTCATCCTCTTCCCCTTGATTGGGGGAATGAAATGCAGTGTCATCATGATGAGGTCTGTTTATGATACAGAGAACCCACCCCTGTCAAATTACACACAATCTATATTTTGACCCAAAAGACATATTTCATAGCTACACAGTGGTTTGAAATTACATGCACCCATCATGCATTACAGGAGGTATACCCTGTCCAAATCTGCTCTTCCTGGGAGCTTGCATTCAGAAATGGCGACATTTGCACTTTTTAACTGGTTTCGCAATATCGGACATTACCCCAAATTTATACACATGTGCGCAAGGGGTATGGACATTACTTGATGAAATGTCAGATTTTTAACATGCATACATTTTAAGTAATACCCTCTTAACTGCTAGCTTGCCCCCAGATCATGCCACCGGTTCTAAAAACCTCTTAAAATGTGGGCAGAAAAGTCACAAGAATTATGGTATCATTTAAATAATTTTCACAAGTCCGTACTATGAGTTATTCATCTTTTTCTAAAACCATATTCTGGCTGTAGGGGTGTGTCTTTTCAGGTCACATGGTACAGAAACCAGTCTTTCCACTTTCTTCAAGCTCAGCCTCTGTCTCCAGTTTCTCCCCATCCCAGTTTCTGCCAAGAGGAAGCCATTTTTATTACCCCTGCAATAAACCATCTGCCTGGGCCCTGGAAGGCCCATTGTTCAAGAGGAAGCCATTTATGGCCACTTCAATAAACCCTCTGCCTGGGTCCTATGTTTAGTCTATAGCAGTCCCTTGATAATTCAATCAGAGAAGTGTCATATCCCTTTTGGTGGGAGCAGCAAAAGGCAGGTAGGCCTGGGAACACAGCTGTTGTGCAAGTCTCAACTCCTGTCGGGGGTAGCTGGTGGGCAGAATTCAGTTCCTTAAGCCAGGCCCCAGCTAATGTCACTTTTAGTTACCCAGTTTAAGTCAAGACAATGTTTACATATGCAGCTAGAATGCTGATTCTAAGTTCAAAACTATGACATTTAAACAATTGCAACCTATGTGACACTCAACAGTAGGTCACTCATTTCTTTTAAACATTTAGATTTTTAGTGTCTTTCAGTCCAAATTCACTGCTGAAATCCACAGCTCAGCCAGTCTTGTTATAAACCTTCAAGTCACTTCAGAATATAACTTTACATTGTATCCACCTCTCAGTAAGTCTTTCTTTGGCATGCTCTGGGTTCATTTATTCAGTTTTACATAAAATCTGGTGGTTTTAAAACGCCAGCTTTCTGATAGTGGTGAGTACTGGTACTGCACCCATTTTTGGGATTTAAGAAATGAATTCCCCACAATTCTAGGTTGCTTTTGGCAATCAGCATTGCCATTCCCAATGGTTTCAGACTACAGTGTGGGTAGTCCAATGGCGGTTTTAGGCAATGTCCTTCTGTGCCCATAACATCGGCAAAAATGAGCGGCAGCCTATTCTTCATGCATTTCCCTGTACATTTTCTGGGAAGCTCTGGCCATCATGATGTTTTCCATGTCAGTACTGTACAGTTTTTGAGGTAGGGCTCAGATGCATGGATAAAAACATCCCACAAGCCCCCCTCTTGCGATGGCCATTCTGTTTCACTGATGGGACTCGCAAGACCTGGGATGTTTCCTCATCTTCTTCCAATAGATGGCACAGTTCAGCATCTTTTCCTCCATCCGGTCGGATCGATCGGTTCTCCTCGCCGGTCCTGATGGGAGTATTGGGCGGTACCCCGGGCCCCTCGCGTTTCTGCTCCCAGTCTCCGGATCATCCTCCTTGGCCCGTCTCCAGGTTTTCTTTCTACTAGGACGACAAAGGAAGAGCGGCAATACTTATTCATAGACATTTTTCCCCCACCATTGATATAGTGGGGTGGCATATAAATTTATAGTCAAAACATATGAACATGCACATTTCTTTTTGCATTCAAAAATCAAAACACCCACATTGAGAAACTCAGAATTTGATCGGTGATATGTAGGATATTTTAAGTTAGAACTGAATTAATTTGAGACAGTACCCTCTAGGATTCCAGAGGATTCCTCCAGTTATTGCAGAGTGTGCCTGGGATGGCAACACTTCAACTGGTTAATGTGGACCCACTTGTCTTCCCCCTCTGCCAAACCGCCTTTGGGGATGCGGATCTTTTAGGCCACAGGGGAGATTTTGTCTATAATCTCAAAGGGTTCCTTCCATGTAGGCAAAAATTTTCGCTGTTTGGCCTGGTTCCTTTGGAAATTGTATAGATAGACCCGGTCCCCCACCTGATATTCCTTCCTGGAAGTCTTCAGGTCATAGTGGGTCTTCATGCTATCAGCTGATCATTCTAGATTCCGCTGAGCATAAGCAAAAGCATGTTGAAGGTGTTTCCTTAAATTCTCCACATACTCATGAGTTGTGGAGGCATTTATCAGTACCTGCTCTTGGGTCCTGTAGAGCAAATGCTGAGGAAGCACCATCTTGCGTCCAGTCATCAACTCGAATGGTGACATTTTGGTTGCAGATGAAGGGGTAGATCTGATGGCCATTAGGACCAGAGGTAATCGGATATCCCAACTTGGCCCAGAATCTGCCACAATCTTCTTTAATATGCTCACAATGGTTCGGTTATATCTCTCTACTGCCCCAGAAGAAGCTGGCCTGTAAGCAATATGCAACTTCCTTTTGACCCCCAGTATCTCCCACATCTTTGTCATTACTTCACTGGTGAAGTGGCTACCCCTGTCTGACTCAATCCTTTGAGGTAGACCGAAACGGGAAAATATGTGGTTAATCATCAAGGCAGCTGCAGTTTCTGCCTTGCAATTTGGGGCTGGGAGACATTCCACCCACTTGGTAAACAAGCATGTCACAGTCAACATGTACTTATTCCCCCTAGCAGAGCGAATCACGGGGCCTACAAAGTCGATTTGTAAATCTGACCATGGGAGTGTCATCCCCCTCTTTTGGAGAGGCGCACGGTGCGTGAGGGATGATGGCTGAAATTGTGCACACACAAGACACCCCTTCAAGTATTGGTCGAGGTCCTGCCCCATGTGTGGCCAGTATGCAACCTCTCTTAAGATTTCCAATGTTGTGTGAAACCCCCTATGACCGGCGGTGGCCGCATCATGGGCGTGACTTAACATCAGGCTTCGGAATGAGGTAGGAACCACCCACTGATCGTGGCCAGCTTTGGATTTCCTTACCAACAAACTGTCTTGGATCCGGAACATTTTTGGACATTTCATCAACACTCTTAGGTCCTCTTTCCCAGTGTAATCGGTATCCGTCAGGGGAAAGTTCTCAGGGTCCTCAAGGTGCTGGTAAAATTGACCAATTATTGGATCCCCCTTCTGAGCGGTAATCAAATCAGCATCAGGGGTCTCCTTACTCCATTGTGCAATTGAAAGGTTGTTGTGAGCATTTGTCTGGGACCTAGTGATAGCGGTGACCTGGATTTCCCCCAACAGGGACTCAATCTCAATTAGATCCCCTTGGATGGCCCCGGTTTTGGCCAGCTGATCAGCTAAGTCATTTCCAGTTTTGTCTGGTCCCTCTACTTTGGAATGACCCTTGATCTTTTTCCAATAGATGGTCATCTCATTCGAGGTGACCAGATCATCAATGTTTTGGATCAACTTCCCATGTTTCAAGGGTTTGTTATTAGCACATAACATGCCTCTGGTTTTCCAATTAACCAGGTGCTCCACGAACCCGTTCCGTACATAATCCGAATCTGTGATTATGACCAGTTTGTGGAGTTGATGCTGGACAGCAGTGAGGATGGCCTGATGCACAGCCATCAATTCTGCCACCTGACTACTTCGGGGACCAATTTTGTATCCAGCGGAGGGTTCTGGGGACTCATTCACCCATGCATTCCCTACGCCGGCCACCAGTTCTTTCTCCCCGTCGTTGTCAACATGGTACGAGCATCCATCCACATATACAGTGGGCATTCCCTCACACTTGTCTTCTTCAAAGACTTTGTGGGGGGAATTAAGGTATGCCTCCATGTTGTCCTTTATTTTTAGACTTTCGTCCTCGAGACAGTTTTCTCTGGCACAATCATGCAAGTCAGCCAGACCTTGCGCGAGGGGACTCTTCTTGTTTTGGCCATATCTGACCTCCACAGGAAAGCCTTGCATTGACAGAATCCAGGAAGTAATTCGGGAATTACTCACATTTCCGGCACGGGTTCTGTCACTTTGGAGATATTGCAGAGGCTGGTGTGGAGTCTCCACTATGATGTGTTCCCCCTGGATAAACGGGCGGTAATTCTTCAATGCCCACACCGTCGCCAGGAGTGCCTTCTCACAATCGTTGAATTTTTCCTCCACAGAGGATAAAGTTTTGCTCGCATAGGAGATTACTTTATTGACCTTGTCATGCTTTTGGTATAATACTGCCGTCAAGCACGTGTTAGAGAACCCTGTCTCCAGGAAGAACTCCTTGTTCCTGACAGGGTAAGCTAGGCAAGGCGCTTGTGAGAGGCTTCTTTTGAGTTGTTTTACCGCCTCGGCTTGTTCTGGACCCCATTCCCACTTGACCCCCCCCCCTTCAAGAGATGAATCAGGGGTCTGGTGATCTCTGCATAGCCCTCAATGAACTTTCTGCTGTAATTAGTCAGTCCAAGGAGGCTCCTTAGTTCCCGCAGAGTTGTGTGGTCTTTCAGTTTTTGAAGTGCTTCTACTTTCTTTTCCTGGGGACAGAGACCCTGAGGAGTAATCTCATGCCCCAAGAAATTAACACAGGTTCTACACCACTGTGCTTTCTGATAGGAAAGTTTTGCTCCGGCGGCCCTCAACTGGGTCAGAACATAACGGATCTCCGCTATGTGTTCCTCCACAGATGAACTTTTGATGAGGACATCATCTACATAAGCCAGGTTACCCCTCGCACCCAGTTCGGGCATGGCCTCATGTAGGAAAATGTTGAATTCATTGCCGGAGTTGAGGTATCCGAAAGGAGTCCGGGTCCATGTGTATTGCTGGCCCCCAAAGGTAAAAGCCAGCTTGTATTGGTCCTCCCTGCTGACAGGCACGGTCCAGTATCCATTGGTCAGGTCTATTGCAGTGAATACCTGTGACCCCTGGATCTGGGCCAGCCCTTGGTCAATGTAGGGCAGAGGCCATCGGGAAGTATGGACCCGTTTGTTGAGCTCCCTAAGGTCAGCGCAGAGTCTCCACTGGCCGTTTGGCTTCAATATTCCCAGCACCGGATTATTGAAGGTGCTGTGGACTGGACAGATTATTCCCCGGGACTCAAGGTTCTTAATTATTTCAGTAAGGGACTCCATTGATGCGAGAGGCAAGCGATATTGCTTCACAAACACAGTAGTCATGCCAGGGTCCGTGGGGATTGTTGTTGTGTGGATGTCAGTGCGACCACAGTCATACGAGTCTACCACAAAGAGATCTTGGAAATCCAAGAAGACATGTTTCAACTTTTGCTTCTGTTCCAGAGTCACACAGGCATCAGCTAGGTTGACTCTCTCTTCCACCATCTGCCTGATGCCTGGAAAGACTTCTGGTTTGGCTATCTCAGCGGCCTCCTCCAGCTGGGTGGAGAAGTCCCTGGTCAGAGTGCTGATTTGGACTGGAGGCTTCAGGTGGGAAATGTGCATCATGGACCTGGAAAATCACCTCATCCCTCCTGAAGTCACAAGTCACATCTTCCTTACCATAAGGGCAAGAAGTGTACACCAGGAAGTTCCCCCCATGCCGGGTAAAAATCCTGTCTGGTGTTGTATTGTCATCACTGTCACTGTCAAAGCAGTCCTTGGGGATTGGCCCTAACAGTTCATTACCTAAATCTATGGAAAAATGTCGGTCATCAACCGCCATTCCAATAATGGTGCCTGCGGCTAGAGTAATACTCTTTAAGTCGCTGTTATCCACCTCTATTGGAATGGTGTCATGTTCTATGTTGACTAATGGAGTTGGGTTTACCCCTAACCCTTGCTGTTGGAGAGAAGCATTTAGATGTACATAAGCATCAGGGTTTTGCAAATGTTGTCCTCTTTTAACTTTCACTTCCAGGGAGAATTGTTGGGTCCTTTCTGGGATGGTGACTTCCTCTTTAATCTGAATTTCAACTGCATAAGGTAGCAATTGAGCTGACCTAAATGCTTTTTCCGGATCATCAAAGCCCATGGGATTATCCGCTAATCGGGACCAAGCTTTGAAGTTTATTAGGTCCAAACTAATGGCAAAGCGATTGAGAATGTCACTGCCTAAGTAAAAGGCGGCAGTGACGTCTCGCACGACCCAACAATTATGGACTATGCTCTTGTTGCCAATGGAGATTTTGAGCATACACCTGCTTGGCAGGAGATGTTTGGAATTAGGCGCTTCCAGGTCCATTTCCCATTTGTCTATCAGTTTGAATGTGGGAATGGCTGGATCTTTTGGGAGTTGGCGGAACATGGCTTCGCTGATGAAGCTCTTACCGTTGTTCACACACACTCGAGCGAGAACAGAGTCCTTCCCATCATTTAACTGAACAGGGATGAACAACTGCTCTCCAATTTGCTGAATATCAGCCAGGCTCTGAGCTGATTTCACATCTTTCTGGACTATAGGAGTGGGAGTTTCTGATTGTGGATTAGTATAGAATCTCAGAGTGTTTCCTTCCAGCGTGGAATACCACTTTAGACTGGAAGGAAGGTTGATTTTCAGAAATAGAGAGGAGCCCCCATCACCAGTCTGTTGTCCTACTTCTATTACTGTCACGTCTGGAATTTGGTTATTCTGGAAGTGGAATTCTACTTGGTCAGATTTTTGTTCAACCATGTGGCAGGTGCCGTTTAAACTAACATGGCTGACACTCTGTTTTAATTTTATTGGTCGGCTAGTCTGGGTCCAGAGGACCTTGTTTACGCAATCTATTAAGGGTGACAACCTCCTCAGGAGGTCATTCCCCAGTAAACAAGGGGTGCCCTCTGGAGTCACAACTATGACCGGGTGTTTCAACTTGTGTCGCCCAATTTTAATGTCCAATTCTGCAGTCCCCTCAACGGGAATTTCCTTCCCGTCAAAGTTCTGCAGTTGTCCAGGAAGAGAGGTGAGAGGAATTTGGTAATTCTCTCCCCTTCCTGCATTCAGTTCGTCAAAGGCCCTTCTGGACAGAAGGGTAGCTTGAGATCCAGTGTCCACCAGTGCCAAAATTGTACCCTGCCCCTGTACTTTTACCGGGGCATAGTATCTTCCCTCCTTCTTCTCAAGAGGGCATAGATAATGCACATTTTTGGACAACTGGTGGGCTAACTTTCTGGTTTTGGACATCGCTAGAGAAGAGATTTGGGCAGAATTCTGTGGAGAGCCTTGGGAATCTGAAAGAAAAAGTTGGCAACTGGAGATCAGAGCCATTGTGGGTTCCCCTGGCTCCGGTTCTGGGCTGCCCCCCCCCTTTTTGGAGGCAGTCATCAGGATGGGTTTGAACCAGGGGATTTTGGTATTGTGGGTTCTGGGATGAGATGATGGGCGGCGGTAGCTCAGTCTCCATATCTCCCCAGTCTGGATTGGAATCCCTTGGGGCCCATTTTTCCTTGGGAGGAGTTCCCCCATCTCTGAAGGAGAAGATCCTTTTCCCAGGATCTTCTGAGGATCCCTCTCCCTCAAATTGGAAGATCTGTACCTCCTCCTCAAACTGAGTCTGTTTGGGTCTTTTGTTTCTCCTACCCCCCCTCTGCTCCTTAGGAGGCAGACTTTCAGGGGCAAGAGATTTTGTTTCCGGTTCCTGGGTTTCCAGGGGCTGTTTACAAGTGAGGAAGGAAGCTTCCTCCAAGGCTTTACACCCCCCTTCCCTTTGTGCCTCCTCCCTGGGAACCGGTGAGTTATCGGGGTGCTGCCCCGTCATTGTTCTGGGGCACCAGGTCCAGAGTTGGGTGCGTTCTGCGCCGGCATGCCGATCTGATGGTTCTGCTGAGCCCTCAGTATGTGACCCAGATCCCGCGCCATGTTTTGAACCTGGCGCTCTAACTGGGAAACCCGCTCAGGCTGATACGGGGCCCTGTTTTCTCCCCTGGGCTGATCCCGGGAAGGGTAGCTATCGCTTCTTTGGAAGTACCCCTGGTTGGGAAGATTTGGATACCCCTCCACCCTTGGCCTCCCCTCTCCCGGATTCGGTTGTCTGGGCTCAGGGAATTGGGGAATGAAGGGTGGAGGATTTTGGGGCTGGAAATTGGGTGGATACCTGGGGAAAAAGTTCTGCCCAGGATTTGGAGAATTTCTGCCCTCCTGTGGGAAGTTGGGAGGGAAGTTCCCTGGGTAAGGTGCTTGGCTGGATCCCCCCCCTTGGGCTGGAGGAGTCCACACATAAACCAGGATGGGTCGATTTCCCTTGTAACGGGGACTTACATAGTCAGGAGAGCGAGGGACCCCATTTGTGGGGCTGCCTCCCTGGCTCCCTGTCTGTGACTGGCCCGAGGACCTTCTGGGCCTAGCATTATTAGGTGCAGGTAGGTTTTTAGGCCCCCCTATCTCCAAATCCAAAACGGGGGTGACTGTTACCTCTGCCACCTTGGCAGCAGCAGGGGTGCTGTTGGTTTTGGGATTTTTCTGGGTATTGCTTTTATTTTCTATGGGCTTCTGCACCTCATAGATCCGGGTAGCCTGTTCAATGACCCAGTCTAAAGATCTTTTCTCATGAAAATCTCTCACGAGCTGGGTCATTATATATTTGGGCAAGGCATGGAAAAATGTATTGACGAATTCTCTGCTGTCTGTGGGCACCCTTCTGGTGGTCTGCGCAAAGGCATGCTTTAACTCCTGCACAAATTCTTGTGGGGCCTGATCCTCCCCACATTGTAAATTGTAGGCTGCCTTGCGAGCCTCTTGAGGATTTCTATGAGTAGAAAAATGTTTCAAGATGGCCGCCTTATAGGCGGACCATCTTAAGTGATTTTGGTCCTCCAGCCCCGCAAAGAAACTGGAGTATTCCGGGGAGAAGGTCCACTTTACATATTGAATACAGCTTTGGCTGTCCTTCAAATGGAAAGTCTCCATCATTTGCTCAAACAAGTCTAAGTGCTCCCAAACAGAATACTTGGCATTCTTATGATACGGCGTGATGACGCTCCTGATTGCCTTAATCTGCTTTAAGGGGTCCTTAAGCAAGGCCCTTTTTGTCTTATTGGCCCTTTTGGTCCGGGTAACCCTGGTCCATTCATCTTCTGACTCAGAGGCACTGCTCCCAGAGGTTCCCGTCTGTTCTTCCAGGTTTTCCCGGATTCTGCGAGCCTGGGAATGGCTGGCAGAATGTGGGGACCTGGTCTCCTGTGTCCTGTACCGCTCAAAGGAGTCTTCAGATCCCTCCTTGCTGCCAGGATTTGATGGGTACCCCCCCACTGACCTAACTGGGCAGAGGTTTTCAGGATGCCCTTAATGGGCCTACTCTCCTGGGGTTCCCCATCAAATTGCACTGTGCTTGGGTGCCCATACCCGGATGCCCGCCCCTCCATTCCTAGGTGGTACTGGCCTATGAGCCCCGTGCTTCTGGCTGGATAGTAATCCGCCATCCCTGTGGCCCTGTGCTCATGTGCGCCAGGGGACATGGGGGTGGCAGAGTCCAGGGACTGAGAGAAATAAAGGCCTCTGGTACTAGGGCTATTGGGGTTATGCTCAGGAGTTTCTCTTTCCCAGAGAACCTCATCTCTATCCGCCCCTGCTCCCTGTTGCAATGCAAGAGCCTGCGCCTTCAGTTCCTCAGTTAAGGCCTTACTAGACTCTATCAGTCTCTCCTGCATCGCTACCTGTTGTTGGAGTCTATCATTGTGCTGGCAGAGAGCCTCATTCTCTCTCCGCGTTTCCGGATTGGTCCTGGAGCACTGGGCCAGTCTTTGCTGCAGGAGGGTTACCTCCTGAGCTGTGTCCCTATTGGCCTGCTCCTTTCTTGCCAGAGCATCCTCCACCTTCCTGGTGTGCTCTAACAAGTTATGGTGTTCTTTTTGGAGGTCACCCAGTCCCTGGAGGGCCAGGTGATTTTCTTCCATTTTTCTTTTTAAGTG
Source organism: Ambystoma mexicanum (assembly GCF_040938575.1). Lineage (NCBI taxonomy): Eukaryota > Metazoa > Chordata > Amphibia > Caudata > Ambystomatidae > Ambystoma > Ambystoma mexicanum. The sequence goes on along the minus strand of NC_090921.1, from coordinate 1,135,321,623 downwards.
GCAGACTTCCTGGCCTAAGGTGTCCCTTTCCTGACTAAGAGCCTGCATCTGTGCTGCCAGGTTGTCCCTTTGCCTTTGGAAGGCAACAGCTTTCTGGCGCTCCTGATCAAACTCTGCCTGGGTATCCAGGTCTTTCAGAATCAGTTTATTGCTCTCTGCCTTCTCCCTATCTAGGTGGCTTTGCAGGGTGACTACCTGCTCAGCACATACCCTATTGAAGTCTAACTGTTGCTCCAGCTTTTTCTGGCTCTGCAGTAGGGAGTCCAAACCTTCTTGGTACTCCTTCTGCAAGGCCAGACATCTGGTATCCTGGTCAGCCTTTTCCTGTTGCAGGATGTCCATATCCTTCTTTATTTTAATGATGTGCTGTCTACTCTCATTTTCTGACTCCTGGCTCCCCTGCAGCCTCTGCACAGAAGAGACCAGGTCAGATTGGACCTTCTCTAACGCCATCTGTCGCTTATTCGCCAGATCTTGGCTTTCAGTACATTTATCCTGCATGTCTCCCATATATAGGTACAGGTATGCCGCTATCCTAACCATCTTGTCTTGTTCATCCTTAGCTTTAGGAGCCATGCATAGTTCACTCAGGGCCACATGTAAGGGACCCTGATCTCTCCATATATCTGACCCTGTTTCCGTGACCTGTTGCGTGATGGCCTGCGACCAGACCATGCGGTCCTGGTGAGTCCACTCACCTCTCACAAATAACTTATGTAAGAAGTGCTCTCTGGCTATTTTCATGTCTACTAAGGTCGTCATTCTAGAGATTGGTCTCTGTCCTGACTTACAGAAGTTTATATTATATTTTTGCAAAACAGACCTTTTCCTTAGAGCGTTCCTTTGAGGAGTGCTTTACAGCGTAACACAGCGTGTGCTCCGACCGGATATGTGTATCTGGTCAGCTGGCACGCTATATTAATCTGCACAAGTGATAGATCTAATCCAAACGTCCCGGACGAGCCCCCAATTTGTAAGAGGATTCAATTCAACACTACAGCTAAGTCAATGCCTAGTCTGGGATAATGAATGGAAACCCTTATTGATATATCTTTATGTCCAGTTCATGCGTTCTGGATGACTACCCCTATATAACACCCCTCTCTTGGAATCTCCTTGACCCCACTGAGCCAAGAAGTAGTTCTGTTTTGCAAGTTAAAAGGTTTATTTGAGAATTTAAACAATATAGATATATATCACACTTTATAATAAATTAATAATTGGATATCACACTTAATCTGATCAGTAATCAATAATGGATAGTCTGGCACTAGCATACTTGTGAATAGGAACAGAGGAATAAGGTGGTAGAGAATACTTTATATAAGTTCAGATGGATGTAATGTTGAATGAAAAATGCAATACAGAAAATACTCAATATGATTTCAACAAAACAATGTAATCACTTTTCTCTGGCAATCCCCTCCCCCCTTTATGCAATGCAAGGAAATGGAAGGGAAGCACACAGTTCTCAGAAATGCAATCAAAAGTAATTCAGTTCACCCCAGCAAGCTTAGACTACAGATCGGAGTTTTAAACACAGGCCCAAAATGCTTTTACATATGCTGGCAACGAAGTGAAAAATATGCTAAAATGCTTTTAATTCCCTCTAGAGGTTCAGGGTGAGTGAAATATACTTGGGATGAGTTCAGGCTCACTTTAGCAAGGATCTAGGATGGTTCTTAAGAGGCAAACAAATTTTTAGCAAGGAAAGCAAAGAATCTGCTCTTTTCACAAGTGGAGAAATTTGCAAATCGCGGTAAAATTCGCGGGTGCATTTTTCGCGATTACAGAATAACTACAGGGACTAGCACTATCCTTTTGGGGTCCTAGGACAGCCTAGGATCTCAGCTTCCAGATGAAAGTTACTGCAAGTCTCTAGGACCAACGGTCACGGAGATATGAGCGATTAAATAAAGGTAGTTTTTCAGATTTGAAATTTTAAAGTTCAAAAAGACAAGTGACAGCTAGCAACTAGAAAATGACAGGTGACAGTTACGAGGCAGTTCTACTTAGATTAAAATTGTTTGGATTAGATTATTTTAACTAAGAGATTGGGTTCTACACAGTTCTGCTAGGTACTCACAATATATTTTTGAAATAAATGGGCCTCGCCACGGATCTGGTCAGGTTTTAGACTGGACTCTGGTCTGATCTCGGCACTTCACAGTGATCTGGGTCAGCTCTGCTCTGCTGGTCTGGTCTGGGTCTCTGGTTCTGGATATTGATAGATTTGAAGTCTGGATCTTTCTGCACAGCTTTCTCTAGAGATTGATGGAGGTAAAGTATGGATTTTCCCGGCAGAGCGTCCCGCAGCAAATGGATTTGAAGGTCCCTATCTGTCCTGACTGTCTGCTTTTATGTGTTTTGAAAATGGGTGTGTGTGCAGCATCACTAGGCTCTGCCCCCCTCCACTTGTCATTGGCCACTTCATCCTCTTCCCCTTGATTGGGGGAATGAAATGAAGTGTCATATGATGAGGTCTGTTTATGATACAGAGAACCCACCCCTGTCAAATTACACACAATCTATATTTTGACCCAAAAGACATATTTCATAGCTACACAGTGGTTTGAAATTACATGCACCCATCATGCATTACAGGAGGTATACCCTGTCCAAATCTGCTCTTCCTGGGAGCTTGCATTCAGAAATGGTGACATTTGCACTTTTTAACTGGTTTCGCAATATCGGACATTACCCCAAATTTATACACATGTGCGCAAGGGGTATGGACATTACTTGATGAAATGTCAGATTTTTAACATGCATACATTTTAAGTAATACCCTCTTAACTGCTAGCTTGCCCCCAGATCATGCCACCGGTTCTAAAAACCTCTTAAAATGTGGGCAGAAAAATCACAAGAATTATGGTATCATTTAAATAATTTTCACAAGTCCGTACTATGAGTTATTCATCTTTTTATAAAACCATATTCTGGCTACAGGGGTGTGTCTTTTCAGGTCACATGGTACAGAAACCAGTCTTTCCACTTTCTTCAAGCTCAGCCTCTGTCTCCAGTTTCTCCCCCTCCCAGTTTCTGCCAAGAGGAAGCCATTTTTATTACCCCTGCAATAAACCATCTGCCTGGGCCCTGGAAGGCCCATTGTTCAAGAGGAAGCCATTTATGGCCACTTCAATAAACCCTCTGCCTGGGTCCTATGTTTAGTCTATAGCAGTCCCTTGATAATTCAATCAGAGAAGTGTCATATCCCTTTTGGTGGTAGCAGCAAAAGGCAGGTAGGCCTGGGAACACAGCTGTTGTGCAAGTCTCAACTCCTGTCGGGGGTAGCTGGTGGGCAGAATTCAGTTCCTTAAGCCAGGCCCCAGCTAATGTCACTTTTAGTTACCCAGTTTAAGTCAAGACAATGTTTACATATGCAGCTAGAATGCTGATTCTAAGTTCAAAACTATGACATTTAAACAATTGCAACCTATGTGACACTCAACAGTAGGTCACTCAATTCTTTTAAACATTTAGATTTTTAGTATCTTTCAGTCCAAATTCACCTAAACTGCTGAAATCCACAGCTCAGCCAGTCTTGTTATAAACCTTCAAGTCACTTCAGAATATAACTTTACATTGTATCCACCTCTCAGTAAGTCTTTCTTTGGCATGCTCTGGGTTCATTTATTCAGTTTTACATAAAATCTGGTGGTTTTAAAACGCCAGCTTTCTGATAGTGGTGTGTACTGGTACTGCACCCATTTTTGGGATTTAAGAAATGAATTCCCCACAATTCTAGGTTGCTTTTGGCAATCAGCATTGCCATTCCCAATGGTTTCAGACTACGGTGTGGGTAGTCCAATGGTGGTTTTAGGCAGTGTCCTTCTGTGCCCATAACATCGGCAAAAATGAGCGGCAGCCTATTCTTCATGCATTTCCCTGTACATTTTCTGGGAAGCTCTGGCCATCATGATGTTTTCCATGTCAGTACTGTACAGTTTTTGAGGTAGGGCTCGGATGCATGGATAAAAACATCCCACAGAGCCAACCCATTCTCATAAAACAGAATGCAATTTGCCAGTGTGGCCAAAAGCAAAACACACAACTGAAGAGTATTGGCAGCTGTGGGCATCACCCCCACCTTTGCCTGGTTACGGCACCTGCCATGCCCCACTCGTCATCAGTGATTACATCCTGGAAAACTTCCCACTGATGAGTTGGTTACTCTGGACATCGGAGGAGTTGCTATCTTGAAAGTTCCCGACACCCATGATGAGGTGGAAGAGGACTCACTGGCTGATACACGTCATTAACAGAATTATACAGGCACTGATGAGGACTGTAAGCAATTAGTGCCTCAGGTGCAAATACCGAGCACTTCCAACAACCCACTCTACCACCCCCGCCTGTTCGCCGAGGCAAGGGAGTCATTTGTCAGATTACCCTGGGCACACAGATTAAAGCCTTAGTGCAGTGTCTCGGTAAGGTGGACCAGCATCAGGACTGCCAGAAGGACTGGTTTACAGGTGGTATGGCTAACTAAAATGGTAGGCCAACAAAGTGATTGCATATGTGACACCTTTGATGGCCTTGCAGAGCCCACCACTCTGGACAGCCAGTATGTCAGAGAGCCAATGGAGTCAATTACACATGTTTTCGAGCTCATGCCCAGAATCTTGAAGCGATGAGAGCACTCACTATTCCAGCACCAACGTGTGGAAGGTAAGAAGTCTATAATTTCGACTTCAACAACACCCGCATAGATGTATGTGGTCACCAGCCCCACATTCCAGTCCTCCGAATTGTGCAGTGTTCTCCCAAGTCGCCCTCGTTATGGGAACATTCTGAGAAAGAATTGATGTGTGGATGCAGATATGTCAGTATGATGGGGTGGATGTGTGGTGAAGTTTGGGGGGACATAATGTTGCAGATTTTGAAATGGGGAAAGAGGATGTGGGCGGAGAGGTGTGTTTGTTTTTTAGCAGGTGCCGCTGGAGTGGCTTGTTTTTTTGTAAATAGGAATATGTTAAAAATCTTGACTCCATCATTTCTCAGTCGGTGCATGTATTTCCATATGTAGTGAGGAGTAGCTGCCACATTCCCAGGGTCTGGCCATTGACACAGGAAGAGAAAGAACAAAAGTAGACCACCTTGTGCTGTCTCGAAAAAGAAAAAGCATTATGGCTATTGCACAATTATTCGGGGGATGGGAGAAGACCGTCAAAGAGGAACACCAACACAACCACACTCCCTCTCCTGAAAGTATTGTCCATACAAAGATTGTGTGCCACTAGAATATTCCACCATTTTGCAAGCCTGTTGCACGGTATGTCAGGGATCATATTCACACGTGTGCGAGTCAAGGTCTTACATGCCCTCATTTTCATCCCCCTAACCAGTTTACCCACCCTACCACACAGGATGCCAACACGTCCATCAGATAGAAATTCTATGACGGAGCTGACTTTACCAACATCATATTTGTCCATCCAAGCACTCATGTACCATTGCAGCAACTCCAAACGAGGGAGCCGATGTACATTATACAAAGTTAACATTGCATGATCAATGTACAACTGACCTGTGACGCTACTCGCAATGTCACCCATGGGATTCGAAATTATTCTCCCTGGCCTTCTGAAATTCGGCCTAATCAACAACTCGGTGAAGGCCCTTGTCCAGTGCAGACAGGGCTTCTCCCCTTCCCTGAAAGAGTGCAGGCAGCGATGGTGGACGTCGCCCTGCACTTGAACTATGTAAGTAATGTATTCCTCGGTCTTCCAAAACATATCTCCTAAAGGCTTCAGGGATTGCAGAACGCCAATTTTAGGGAAGATATTTGACCATGACTACCCTGGGCTTTGCTCCCTGCACTTTCTGCTGGCTACCAAGTTGGTAGCGGGTGAACTCTACAAACTCGGTCCAGACTCCCTGCAAGAAAGAGTACAAATCTATCTGTACCAGTGTGTTTTGCTTTATTCTAAGTGGTATTCAAACGTTTTCATACTGAGCACCCTTTGTGTAATAATATTGTCTCTGGACCCCGCCAAATAGGCGTTGGCCACCCTAAGACACTCAAAGGATGCCCTGCTTATATTTTCTGTTAAACGCAGTCACTTCAATCCTTTTTTATATTAAAAACAGTAATTTTAAGAGTCTGTGCGCCCCCCTGGACATTCTTTGGCAACCCCTAGGGGGCCCGCCCCCCAGTTTGAAGCCCACTGTTTTAAGGCCATGCCTGGATTCACTCCAGCAAGGTTTATTTCAGAATTACCAACACCATTGGGTACCAAGAGCTACCCCTGTCTTTTCCATTTGGTACTCCTGGTCATGCCAAGGTGATCCCTGGGTCTGAAGTGCCAACAGCATACCATTATGGAAATGGAAGAAAAAGGCCGCCGAGTGAGTCAAGGTGAGGCATCTCCATCCTTTTACCTTGGAAACATCCTTCGCTCTGCACCCACCGGATATCCGCAGCCTTGTGCCCGGTGCAAATACAAAGCTCCAACAAGAGGCTACTGGGGGTTCACTTCTCCCCATCTCCATTCTGAATCCCCTAGGGGTGCTTTGGCAATTTTGCATGGGCCCCTCTTCCCAGCTGTTAACTTCTGCACAAAGCGACACAAAGAGACGCAGGTGAGATAAGAGTTGGAGCAGCTTCTATAACCACCTCTGCTCAGTGAGTTTTTGTATATCGATATGTACCGTGCCTGTCCGCAGCATATCATAGACAGTGCTGTCAGTTCTAGACCGTTCCTTAAGACCACAGTGAGTGAACAGAATGGGACTTTTACACACATAAAAAAACAAGACAAAACATAGTTTCACCACAATGCAGAATTTTTCTCCATAACTGACCCTGGAGGATAGCTCAGCGGCAACGCACTCGCCCAGGAAGCAATACGACGCGGAGCAACACAGGTTCCATCTCTGCATCCGCGCTTAGAGACCTCTGGGTATTAACCATGTAATAAATAACCAATTACAACTGTATTCAATATGTACTGTAAGTGTAAATTGTTGAAAGGTCTTCTAAAAACAAGATAAGCAATGCGTACTTAAATCCACAATTGACAGCATGGCTCATGTCAGTCAGTAAATGTATTTGTATTTTATTGTATTTATGACACGAAAGCCAAAGAGCCTCTAAAAAAGAAAGGGAAACGGCACAAAATTGTGGTGCAGGATTGCCAAAAAGCATCCTTTGATTATGAGGCGGACAATGATGACAGCAAGTGGGCCTTGAGACGAGTGCCGAAAATGTGATGGGTAGCAGAAGGAAGAGAATTCCAATGAAGTGGAGCAGGAAGAGAAAAGAGCAAAAGCGAGAGGAAGGAGAAGGCTCATCCAGTGCAATTGTCTGCTTTTTATCTTTGCATTCTGAGACTTTTACTCCTGGATTTATAATAAGAAAGGACAAGAAGCCCCAACATGAAAAGTAAAAAATCCCTGACTGGATGATCATCCCCCTGATAAGTGTAAGGTGAATCTTTAGAATTTTGCTTGTTCAAGAGGCCGGGAGCCCAATATATCAACAACATATCAATGAAGGAGAATTATGCATTTCAAATTAAACCTAACTCATACAACAATAGTAACTGGGCAAGGGACCATAAATGTCCACAAACAGGAAAGATAATAACTTAGCTCATGCAACCAAACAACGCGTGAATAAACAACGAAGTTAAGAGATCTCTATCAAACTACAACCCCCACATGTGGGTGAATTGTTTTGTTCAAATGGGCCAGGCTCTCCCTGTGGTTATAATCCTGGGTGGATAAAGTATATGCTTCTCCACTCATTCTAGCAAAATGGCGGTGTTTACTGACGGTTGGGGGACAGATTCTCATTAATGGGCACACAAGAATGGAGCCAGAGAATGCGCTCTTTTCATTTGTACTCATTGCTGAAATTCTGAAATGCTCAGGTCATCTTGCTCTCAAAGATGACGTGAATATTTCAGGAAGTGCTGGACAGTTCTGCAAAGATGCGTTGTCTAGCACCCATCTTGCATACCTTAGTGTCTGGCGAGCAGCCCTAAACTAATATATGACAGGCTCCGAGCAATACCCTGTGTTTGCTGGCAGTGGATTCCACTGAAACGGGTAAATGGCCTATCTTGTGTGAAGGAGTGAACTTAATGCAATTACGTTCCTGGTTGGAGGATGGATATGGAAGCGTGGCAGCTGTGGTTTAAACTGCAGCTGTCACACGTCTAAAACAAATCATGACATGGTAAAAATAGCCCTCCCCTGATTTACGCCCCCCCTTGCACTTGTTCTGAACAGTTGCAGGGGGGAAGATCCTACTTTCGGGATTTGTGAATTCGGGATGTACTTTTAAATGCCCAGAAATGCCTCGTGGTATGGGCAAATGTTCCAGGGGGGAGGGTGGCATCTGAATGATCCCATCTAGCAAGTGCTCATTCAGAGTCCCTTTGGAGAATGGGGCTGCATCTTTTTTGGCACAAGCGAGGAGATGCGCTAGTTCATCTACTCACTTGTGAGAAAAAAGAACTGAGAGTCTGTCCCTTGTACTGCATCCTTTCTTAGCACACACTCACAGAAGTGGCACAAAACAGCAGAAGCCGTTCATGTTTGAGGAATTCGACCATCCGCACAGTGGGTGTACACTCGCCTGGGTTTTTTTTAAATGTTTCATGAAATAGAATGATGGTAGACCGACCTCAGGAAAATGTGTGGGGCTAATCCACACACATTTTCCTATGCTCACATACAGTTGGACAAGTACGCCATGGAGCTGGACAGGGCTACCATAGAGCTGTGCCGGCGGGCACTCGACGAAAACAGTGGTAGTGACTCATACCAGGGTGCCCGGGATAAGCTCTGGCGCCACACCCTCAAAGACTTAGTGCAGGCATATGAAGTGGGGAAGGATATGTTTGACTGGTTTGAAACACACACGCTTGCTTTCCAGGTACAGGAGGGGGACGAGGTGCTGTGGGATGCAGCCCTGATGAGTCACTTATCGCCACCAGGTTCTGATGCAATTCTTCAGTTTACGCCTGAGGAAAGGACCTTTTATGAGAGCATGAAGGAGACCCTCATCAGGAAGTTCTGTAAAGCCCCTGAACAGTAAATTAAGAGCCTTAGAGATCTCAGGAAGAAAAGTGAGCAGACATTTGAATCACACTTTTGCCATTGAAATATCTGAGGAGGTGGGTGTCTGGTAACAAAGTTGACACATTTAAAGGGGTGTACAATTTTATTTCATGTGAGCATGTACTGAAGAATTGTGAGATTGATCTACACCAGCATCGTGTGGACCAGACTATTACAGACCATAGGGAGCTTGCAAAGTCTGCTGGCAGGTTTGTATGTGCTTGAGTCTAGAAAAAGGCTCAGGTGAGCACACACAAACCAGAAGATACATCTTCAGACAAAAAAGTTAACGAGGATGGGAAGGACACAGGTCCAACTCACGCCTCTTCAAAGACTTCAAAGTCTTCAAAGTCAGGCCCCCAAAAGACAGAAGGCAAATCCCAAAACTTTAATTCAGACATACATATCAAAAAGAAGAGTGCAGGCAACCCAAACACTGGGACACATATGTTCTCACCACACCAAGAGTGTTTCCTGTGTAAGTATCTGGGCCATAGGACAGGGGATATTGCTTGCAAGGGCTTACCCCAGCAAGCCTTAGTGAATGTTTGTTTCATTGAGGAGGCCAACATTAGTGTGGGACTCCTAAAGGAGGGCTTTCCACTAGGCCAGGAAGTGGCTGAATCAGGATTGGTTACTCTGAGTGGGAACGGTACTGAGTCTCCAGAAAAGATCCCAGTTCCCAATAATACTCAACTGTATTTAAAGATGTGCATATCAATGGACACAAAACCTCTGCGGTCAGAGACATTGTGGTTAGCCTCACGGCTTTCACCCGGCATTGGATACAGCCAGGCCAGTATATTGATCGCCCGAGCTTTCCTGACGTCTGGCAGACTCAGGTTGTTCCACGAGCGGCTGTACCCAGACAAGACGGCTCCATTTAGAACAAGATACGTGAGAGCTGCTGTAGTCTTTTGACTCTCTTAAGACCAACATGTTAACTGACAGAACCCTTGGAGGATTTCTAACCTTCCTAATTCTACAACGGAGTGGACATTGCAGGAATGGACATCCATCATAACTTGGCTGACAGCTGTGCAGCTTAGACATCCTGGGACGCAGCATATTGGTGCAGCAGTATTTCCTGCCATTCACATTGGGAACTCCTAGCTGTTTTTCTTCGCTCTGGAGAGTGTAATTGTCTACCTCCAGATGAAGACGTAACTCAAATAAAATTAACACGTCGAAACCGGTTGAGAAACTAGAGATGAGGTCGACCCTGGACACTGATGTGACCCATTCTAACCCGTGACCACCTGTACACTCTATTGTGGTCTTATATATTGATTGTATATTTCTTTTACAATGAAGACAATAATTAATTGATTGTTATGACTTTTTTAATAAGGTTTTAGCTTACATTTGTTATAGTTTGGCTTGTATGTATGAATGCTTGACGGACGCATGTGGACGAATGACATGAATTGTATGTGAAATTATGTGTTCTCAAATTTTTCCTGTGATGTAAAATTGTTATGAGTGCTATGATTAAATCATGATTACAATTCTTACATTTAAATAATGTATCAGGTCTAATAAAATTCCTTGATACCATGTTTTCAAAATTGTACCCTCTGGATCCTTTTTCCGAGACTAGTAGCTATACTAATACCCCGACCCAGAGTGTGGGGTCCCCTGTGACTTTCAGATAAATAAATATATATGCAGTATATTGATGGGCCTTATTGTAGCGTCAGTGGGTTTGATGGAAAGAGAGGGTGCCCCTTGGTGATAGTAGTGTTCAGCTGGCGAGGTGAAACAACCCACACTGTGTCCCATGTAGGTTGGGTAATGATCTTCCTGACCCGAGATAGTCACAGTGGCTACCAGATCGATGGTCAAAGAGGCCACAAGATTGAAGACTTTCAGAGCCTTAGGGCCTGGAGTGCTTCCAGCGAGCTTGTGTAAGGGACCGCCATGGGCGGTAGACCCTGGTCCAGTTCCACTGGTTTTTGAGACATACACTCCGGCAGGAGAAGAGTAAGTATCCACTGAGGACCCTTCTTTGGTAGTAGGGGACTCAGTGACCTTAGAGTTGCCTGGTGCAGGGCAGGAACCTGAAGTCGAGGACCAGTTGTGCTCAGATCTGAAGAGCCTGCCCAAGCTGGATGAGTTTGCATTAGCTGGGGGCCCAGATCAGACCGACTTCTTTGAAGCCCAGATAGAGTGTACCGATCTGGCGGCCTGTGGAATGGAAGCAGGTGGAGGAGCAGGCTAAGGGTGATGCCCCTGGACTGTTGAAAGTGTACTGGGAGGATGAACCCCTTCATAGTGAACCAAAAGACTCTGAGGGTGAGGGCACCAGAAGGTTGGTGATTCCCCAATTCCACAGAAAGTTCCTTTTGGATTTGGCTCACCAAATTCCTTTAGTGGGTCACTTGGGAGTGACTAAGACATCAGACCGGATGTTGGTGCACTTTTACTGGCCGCAGTTCAGTGTAAAAGGTAAGGAATTTGTTTGGTCCTGCCTGACTTGTCAGACTCTGGCAAGTCAGGTGGTGCTACAAAGGCTCCCTTAATGTCCACTACCCGTGGTTGTGTGGCCTTTCTAGAGAATAGGCATGTACATTGTGGGTCCTTTGGATCGCAAAACTAGCTCAGGGAACAGATACATCTTGGTAGTGGTAGACCATGAAACAAGAAACCCTGAAGCTGTCCTTCTGAGGAGCATCAAAATCCCTGTGGTTGAAAAGGCTCTGAATGGGATATTCATCGTTGTTTCTGACAGGGGATAAAACTTCATCTCAGCGTCTGTGAAGACTATGTGGGAAGAGTGTAGAGTCACCTACGGGTTCTCTACATCCTTCCATCCACAAAAAATGTGGCTTATTGAACGGTTCACCAAGACCCTGAAAGGCATGATTGGTGGTTTAGAAGAGAACCTTAGGAGAAAATGGGACATACTCCTGCCATACCTACTCTTCCCCTACAGGGAGGTGCCACAGAACGGAGTATTGTTTAACCCCTTTGAGCTTCTGTTTGGACACCCTGCACAAGGTCCCATCTGTCTAGTGAAAGAGGGATGGGAGGGCAACCCCTCATCCCCTCTGCGAGATGTGGTGGACTATGTACTTGGCCTTCAGTCTAGAATGACAAAGTATATTGAAAAGTTGAGGAATTACCTAAAGGCCAGTCAGGGGCTGCTGAAGCACTGGCACATTCAGAAGGCCACTGTGACACTTCATCCGCCAGGCCAGTGGGTGTGGATTATGGGAACTGTCAAACCCAGTGCCCATTAGGACAAGTGGATCGAGCCTTACTGTGTGCTTAAAAAAGTCAGTGAGTTAATTTACTCATTGATATAAAATGACCAAAACCGATGTGCAGGGTCTTTCATGTTAACCGGATTAAACCCCATTATTGCTGGGCTGAATTGGTCATGGCGTTACTGACAGATTAAGAGACTGAGGAGCAGACCAATCCCTTCTCAGACCTCTTTCAAACTGCAGCCACACATGGGCAAGTTGAAGGTGTCAACATTGCAACACACCTGTCAGAACAGCAACTGACAGTCATAGTTTACTTGGATAGTTTGCTGCACTGTTTTCACTGACACCAGGTTGCACAGATTGGTGCACCCATGATGTGGACTTTGAAGACAGTAGGCCGGTGTACAGGAGATTTCACTGGATGGATAAGGTCAGGCACACCATAAAGGAGGAAGTTTCCAAGATGCTGTCCTTAGGTGTCAGAGCCATCTCACAGCCCCTGGGGTAGCCCAGTGGTACTGGTACCTAAAAAGACCATTGATGGGAAGACTGGAGTCCACTTTTGTGTGGACTACAGTGGGCTCATGGCTGCCATGAAGACAGATGCTCACTACATTGCTCGGGCAGTGAGGTCATTGACAAGCTGGCTGCTGCCAAGTACATGAGTACCTTTTATCTGACGGCTGGGCACTGGCAGGTCGGCTTGAGCTAGAGAGAGGTCAGCAATCCCAACCCCAGAAGGGCATTACCAGTTCACTGTTTTGCCACGCGAATCAAAGAATGCCTCTGCCACTTTTTGGAAGATGGCTAAACAGGTTTTGTATGGACTGGAAAACATCAGTTTTGCCGTTTAGACGCATTGCTGTGTTCAGCCACACCCAGGAAGATCACTTATCCCACCAGAAACAAGTGTTTCAGGCCGCTGCACAATGCAGGTCTATCAATGCCACGAAGTGCCAGATAGCACAGGTTACAGTGACTTACCTATGCCACCTGCTTGATTAGGGTAAGAAACATTCTCTCAAATCGATTGAAGAGTTTGAGAAGGATTGGGACATCCCCACCACAAAGACACAGGTGAGAACCTTTCTAGATCTCACCGAGTACCGCCGGTCATTCATCAAGTTGTGTGCGAGCAATGCTATGCCCCTGAATGATGTAACTTCCAATAAAATGCCAAAAAAGATAACTTGGATCCCCGCCTGTCAAACCTCCTTTCCGGATTTAAAGGACGGATTTTGCAGGGCCCCAGTTCTGAAAGACCAGACTATGGTCAGGAGTTCATTATCCAGTCAGACACCTGTGATTTCGGGGTTGGAGCAATGTTAGCACAGATGACCTCTCAAGGGGTAGAGTACCTGTTGACTACATTAGCAGGCGATTCAAAAAAGGGAGGGACTGTGCCGTTCTTGAAAAAGAGACTTACACAGATGTCTAAAGCCCTCCATCTTTGGGTCACACTTTACTATCTAAACAGACCACTGGCCGCTTCGATGGTTAATGGCCATGCAAGGGGAGAAACCTAAGCTTTTGCAACGGGCCATATCCTTACAGGGATTAGATATGGACTTCCAGCACAAGCAAGGCCTCGAAATGCAGATGGTCTAAACCGGTACCATTGCCTAGATGGTGAACCATTTCCTCAGTAGGTTGGGGTTCACATGTTGAGGCTGGGGGGCATTTAAGGAATTTGACGATAAGCATGGTGGGTGAGCACTCACCTGTGTTTTTTGAAAAATGTAATTAAATAGAAAGATGGTAGACCAACCTCAGGAAAATGTGTGGGGCTAATCCACACATATTATCCTATGTTCACAGCATGACAAATGCATACACCCGTGTACTCTGGGTGGACACAGCCTGCAGGCACAGTCCGCCCTGTCATATTTAGTTTGGATATGACAGCAGCAGTACACAATGCATCTCAAGAAGGGGGAGGATCAAATCTTCCACCTGCCATGGCCAGCCTGATTAACTAACAAAGGCCGCATGGATCAGCCCTTATCTTTTGTTGGGCCCTGCAGTGGGTGACAGTGATTATCATACAAATATGTGTACTTCAAACAGGAGACAGGAAACCCCGAAAACCTTTCATATGCAACTGTGTCAACCTGAAGCCCTCTCCCACCCTCAGTATTGATCACAGTGAACTGTCATGTCTGGGACTACTTGATTACTGTAGTCCACCCTAGAGGGGGAACCCATGTACAAGGTATAAGAATGTGGTTTGCAGGTGCCAGAGAGTCTGGTCTTGTTGCATCTAAAAGGGGGACCTGCATCTTTAATCAGGAACCACAGAGAGCTCTGTTAATCAGAGAGATCCTTTAATCGCAACAGACAGGAAGATGAGTGGGACTTAGTAACACATGTTTTCACCCCTTTACCTTTTATGTTGCAAAGCACTCTCGTTATGACTTTATGTATAAAAACAAGATTGTTGGTGGAGGATTGGTTCATTAAGGTAGGCTTAGCCTACACCAATCACTTTGGCCCATTTGGCTTTAAAAGAGGGCTGAGACCTTCTTTTGGCAGATCATTTGAAGACTTTGCAACGAGTAACAAGAAGAACTCATCATTGGACCCTGGCTGAATGTACAGTGTGCCTTACATCTTCCACAAGTGAAGGAAGGCCAGGACCTCCAAAGAGGGAATAATCAAGATCCTTCCCCTAAACATCTCCCCGGGCACAGAGGAAGATACCAAATCCAGAGGATGCTCTAGCCACTCTAGAACCGGTACCCAGCTAACAAACAGCTTGCCCTGCTAGGCTATACAGCAAGCTTTCTAGGTAGGATGTGCCAGAAGGTCTCTGAACCCGACACCAAGGATAAGGCAGCTTCCTGCAACACACTCCTCAACTTTGGGCTTTTCAACCTAAAGGACGGCACAAGTCCAGTGAAGAATCTGGGAGAAGTGCTCGGTGAGCATCTACCGACGTCTGCCTTAAAGGATATTTATAGCTGCAACCGACTGCAATACTGACCATTGATGTGCTACAGTCTCTTCAAGACATCCAAGATGTCCTGTCCAGTACTTTAGAAATGCCGACCAGCACCGAGACAAGCATTCCTGACCCTGAGCCTCCATGTAGGCCACCATACAGTGGTTTGTCCAGATGCGCTCGCTGTACTTTCTTGCCGCCTAATACCCGCAGCTGACTCCCATCTTGAACTCTGTCAGAGAAGCCTGCAAAGTGCACTGAAGCAGACACAACCCTGTTGAGCACCAAAAATGCCTATAGCATAAGGTACATTGTGGTTCTCTCCCCCTGGTATTTCCCGGAAGGCCAATAGAGACATTTTAAGACCCATTGGGCCCTTTTTGTTGAAACCAAGTATTCTTGAATTGTTGTGATTATTTACCATACCAACTACCCTCTTGTCAGTATTTAGAGAGCATCCCTTTTCCTTGTTTGAATCTGTGTGTCCTCTGCATTCCTTTACAGGGTGGGGTGTATTATGTAGTGTTACTAGAGCTGTCTGTTGTGATAATAATAAAGTAGATCATTTTTATACAACCTTGACAGGACAGTCCCTTTTAACATTGGGTAATAATTTTATTTTCGCTGTGTTGCAACAAACCAACTATCCACAACCTTTCAGAGATCAGCCTGCCGTTCCATCCACAATACCAAAATTGGACAAGGAGGTTTATAATGTGCTTGTTATTCCAACCTGTTCGGATCCCTTTTGGTGTACTAGAGGTGTGGGGTTGTTTGATGGGTTAGAAACCGATATTCATCCCTGGACCACTGGTGCCCCGGAAGTTGATTTGTCACAGCATACCTTCGCAAAGCCCCACAAAGACTATATGCAGAGTAGCCAGTGAAAACTCTCCTCACACACAGAATATCCAGAGCTCTCAGGTGGCCTGATATCATGCGCGAGCAGTCCATACAGTCCTGTTTCTACCTTTGAGGATGAAAAGAAATATCAGGATTGTATGGTGTATTTACACATGACACAGTGCAACCTGAGCAATATGTGTCTACACAGTGGTACTGCATGTTTACTACACACACACACACGCACGCACGCACGCACGCACACACACACACACAAGAATATTTTACATTGCAATGAAATATGTACATGGGCAAGCTTCATTTTCACACAAAATAGCCAGGAAAAACACTGAGTGCATGAGTACCAGCTTCCCCTACACTGCTACAGACGAGCAACAGCAGATACAATTGTAAAATAACCCGTTTAGATACATTGGTTCATAATCAGTCAAGAAATGACATCTCAGGGATATATCCACTTCTCCACTTTACAAGGGAAGAACAAACCTAAGGTAAAATGGTGGCCCGACAAGGTGGGCAGAATTTCCACCCAGGGCTAGGCATGACCACATGAGGATAATTGCCGCATGTATCCAATATGATAGTGCATTGGACCATGGCATCCATTACAGATGTCTGTTTGTAATATGAAAATGTCTGTTGTTCAGGGCCTAGAGGATCCACTCAGCCTCTCATCCTTCTTAAACTGATAAAATAAGCACTGTTGAGTTGTGTAGCAATATGCATACGCTATGTATATATTAGACAGAAATACGTCCCGGAGGGAAGAGCATTTAAAACATACCAATATGCATTATTATCATGGCTACACATGAGCATGTAAGCCTGCACCCAGCATTTGAGGCTTTCCCTAGCCTGATCATGTGAAGCAGAACCTGCCATACAATTAGGTACCTTGCCCATGCAAACTACCTGAGGCTATATATGGCGTATGGTAGCGCCTGGCTACATTAGGCCTTTGCTTCTCTGTACTAATATTATAGAAGTATATTTCAGAGAGATACCCAGTTTTGTAGCCTTTTTCGAAAACATCTGGAAGCCTCTTTCTTACATGAATGCCCATCAGAATAGTTCCACCGTGAATGCCTTGCCATACTGTCTTCAGTTCCGAGGGGCCACCTCAATGGGGGATACACATGATGTGCAAGACTTCATAACATAATATAACAAGACCACCTCCTGGATTCTAGCCCTTGCCGCTTTTGAGCTCATAAGCTGAAGCTACTTAGTAGCAGTCTCTTTTGGCCACAGAGAGTGGCCATGTCAGATGAGAATTATGACAGCATTTGCAGATTCTGGAAATCTTGTGCAGCAGTGGGTGAGGGTGAGATCAGCATCACATGTCATCTGGACATTGATAGAGTTGTTTTGCTTCATATTTCTAAGCACCTGTTCCCTCCATTGGTATGTTACCATTGAAACGTGTCTGTGGTTCCGAGCATCTATGATTTTGGGAGACTGAGCACTGACTTGATTGGTTCCCAGGTGACAGGGGGCACGTTGGACTAAGGCATGTAAGAATAGGGCAATCACACATGAACTTGTGAGCTGTGACATACAGTGCAAAATTCTGACCATGTTTCGGAATGTAACCGTGGTACCGAAATATACTATGGACAGCCCAATTAGTAGAGGAGGTATGAGTGTGACTACAGAGTTGAATTGGTAGCTTCCCTACCCCCCTTTTAGTTGCACAATGTATATGATGCTGCTATGTCAAGGCAATACAGAATGATGAATTGGTGGGACGTAAGTGCCAGTTTGTATGGCCTGATTCTGGGCATAGTGGGCATCTTCCTTCTTTTTCCTGCCAGTAGACCTCTCTCATGCCGGATGTGCTGATATCTCTTTCCTTCACACATGATCAGTAGCTCAACAATGTGAACCCACATGGCTCTGCCTGGCAGCATGGAGACCTGTTTAGTTTTGGAAGATTCGTTGCCCCTGTTCTATCATGTGTGGGCTAATGGGCTACACCTGTTGTTTTATTTGGCCTCAATTGGCATCCACTATTGCCAACATTTTGGGCGAGCTAAATGTTGTGGGCATGTTTGGTGTTATTGCGATGGGCTTAGCACTCAGAATCATGCAGTAATGACTGCATGCATTATTTATATTGTCCTGCATCTGGTATTTATCGCATATGGTGTTCTTCAAAAACTGCATACATTAAGTTGACCCACTGCGCTCCCGGTATTTTAACACTGAGAATTGTAACCTGGATTGTGTGGTCAATTAACATGCAAAATTACCGCCTGACTTGTAATGAGGCCAACTATGAGCTGCCAGGGTGATATATCACAATCAATTAATTCCAACTTCATTTTTTTAATGATGATGACTTACTGCAATTGACGCACCGGATCATTATCCAATACATATTCATTAGGAATGTATTGATTTTGCTAAACAGTATGTTTGCACTATAATATATGTTTTTGTTCAATATAGAGCCTATTTTCAGAGATAGAAGTCAACCCACGGCTAAGCTCATGTTAATGAACCCAATTGCATACGTACTAAAACGACACTAAGTAATAATGGACACCCTCAAGTCAAATCTCAACGATAGACTTCAACGTAAAGCTGATCACGTAACATATGTTAGTATAGATAGAGAGAAAAAAAAACCTGCCTGCTGTGATAGACACTATAAACATGGCTAGCAGAAGAGTTTACACCACCAATACGGGTCTGTCATAGTGATAACATATGCAAGCAACTTTGTCTAGTTTAACAATAGACTTTCTTTTAAAGGAAAGAAAGACACATACGGACAAGATTACACTGATTCAAAATAGACACTAAGACTATGGCCCTCATTACAAATTTCCCAGTATCTCGCTGGTAATACCGGATGGATACCGGAAAACAGCCTTACCATTACTGGCGCCTGATGTCCCGGTATTACTGGTATACCAGGTGCAGAAATCCCCATTCCATCGAGGCTCATAGGACACCATGGAGGGAATTGCCTGAATTAACGGCTCCGGTAATACTGGTGCCGGTAAATCAGGCATTTATTTTCTGGTGGGGGCCTAATTAACCTCCAGCCTTTAGATAAAGGGAAATCATTCACCCCTACCGGCAAACATGTGCTCCCCCGGTGCAGTAAAAGTGCTGGAGTTTACTAGCACTTTTAACAGCATCTTTACCTCGCAGGGGAAATTGTAATGACCCTGGTAGCACTCCTTTGCTTTCTGAAGCTAGGTTAATAATAATAATAATAATATCAATAATAATAATAATAATAATAATAATAATAATAATAATAATAATAATAATAATAATAATCATAATCATAATCATCATCATAATAATAACAATAATAAAAAGACTCAGAGGCATTAGCATTTTAATGCAGCACATCATTGTTAGGTGTTTGGATTGCCACTCCCGGATATCATACATTGGTAAGTTAGACTATTAAGAGGGCATAAGGCACTACATTCAGAGTAGAAACAAAACAGGCACTCTGTTTAGGACACATATCACACATCATTTCATATATTTTAGTTGTGTAGATTCATCCTGAGTAATTTGTTTTGTTGTTTTCTACTGTACAGGCTCATGAAGATGTATTAGACTTTGAAACTTGTAGTTTACTCACAAGGATTACTATGATGCATATTGTAAAGGTTAGAGAATTTGAATAAAAGTTGAACAAAATAAAGTAAGTATGGTTTCAACATGAATTGATGGATTGGTTTCATTGATGAAGATTAAGCCCCAGGTGTGTACTCCAAATTGCAATGGGTTATCCCAGCAATATCTCTAATTCATGATCTGTCAAGCTGTTATAATTCGTATGCCATGACATGTCCTTCTATATCTCAGGATATATTGTGACACGCCTTGTCATGTCATGTTATTGCAAGACATGTCATATCATAAGTCATGACGATTCGTGATATCTCATGACACGCATTGTCATGAATTCTTTTCTAATGTCATGATATGATATGCCATATAATGTCCAAGCTAAAAGTATTTAAATATTAATGGGGGACACCAGGGTATCATACATAGTGGTCGTTCCTGGTCATGTAAACAAGAGAAATAGGTATATAAAGAGGAAATGTATATACTCTAATATGCAAGAAACCTTCTCATTGTAATGTAGGGAAGAGAAACAATTCAATTAGCTTCAATCCTTATGCAGTTATAAATCCCATTAGAAAAATGTATTATTTCGAATCAATACAAATTATTTATATAGAAGAATAATACACAATTATAGAAAATTATTACTCTAAAACCATTAGGTTTTGTTATGGATAACTAAGCCTAGTAGGGCAAGAATACAAATACCAGCACTTTGAGGTCATACCAATGATATATAAGGTGATATATGAATGGCAAGTAACGTAACATAACATAACATATTAATAGACAAGCAATTAACAATTCATTCATTCATCGTCTCAATATATTACTACAACTAACAATCACAGTGATGAAAAACAAAAAGATGAATCAATCATTACATTTATTTTTAGTTTAGCCTTGTATTATTGATCAAGGTACTTTCATCCAGACATGTTTCTTTACTTCATACTTATTTTCAAACAATTAAGGAAATTCTTCAGGGGAATATTCTGGAGGTAGATGTTCTGTATATGTGGCAAATGGGGCGGGGGGTTGTCAATCACTCTCTTATCATTCTTTGGTTTCCTGTATTTTAGAGATACATATTAACACTTTTAATAAGTTGTTCATTGTATTGGAATGAATCTATCATTTGTTCATTATTTAAAACACAATTAGTCTTAATATAATCTTGAGTCACCTCTCTATTGATGGCTTACATATCTGATTCATTGTGACTCGAATTAGGTGGTGAACAAGATCAATTACTTTTTTCTCTCTTCCTAAATGATGACAAAGTGATGCGATCCGAAGTTACTAGCTATTAAGGTCCATTACATGTAAGTGTTTATTCAGTTGTTCAACTAGAATAGTCATTCACTTACTTAGTATATTTCTCTCGAATGCCTTGTTCATAAATTCATATAGTGGCGTCAGTGTTTTCCAAAGAATATGGTTCAAGTCCCTTTTGAATCATCCAGGCAAGTTCAGCGGCCCACTGCAAACAAGTCAAATGCACAGAAGGTAAGAATTTATATGTTTTCTTTGCATTAGTCATATAGAAAGTAATTTGTAAAATGTTCTTCTCGTTATGTGATTTTTGTATCATAGTAATTGTTAATTAGAAAACAACTTACTTCAGTGGTCTGTTTTACACAGTTTAGATATTATCATCTTGCAACTTTGCTTATGGCTTCAGTAATTTGTTACGGTCTTGGGTCTCTGTTTACTTCATCATTAGGTTGTAGAAATCATTGCAGTTTAGAGTACTTGACTTCTGCAAAGATATTATTTGCAGCATGAGTAACCATAGTATATTTGCTTGTCCTTTCCCAATCTTAACCCATCCCATCTTTCATTTCAGAACTCTAATACTGTCAGAACCATTTTTGCACTGATTTTCTCTCATTTGTTTCATTAAACCATAACCCATTAGTGATTTGGGTTAAATAAAGTAATTCCCATACCGAACGGAAACCTGAGTATCATACGTGAAGAGTTACAAACAACCGTGCGTAACTGAGGAGAATCACAGATGGCATTCTCTTTTTCTTAGTCATTAACATAGTTTAAATAAACCCAATCTGTCATTTTTAAAACACACCAAATTTCTGCTTTTCTATGTTCTATTTTTCTTTCAAAAATGCGTCTCACTAAAACTTCCATAACTTCTTACATTTTACAGATAGAAACATAATTTCAACTCTCAGTTAATCCTAAAATCTATAGTTACATCCACAACCAAAAACATCGCATTGAACACTATATTTGACGCGTTATTATTAAAAATTGCATAGTGAAATTTTGCCGAATTTGCATTTTGCAAAAGTTTTACACATGTCTTTTCCCATTCAAAGTGTTTCTTAACTTCCATTCCGATATAAAGTGTGTACTGTTGTTTATATTATAGCTTATGTTTGTTAGAACCTGTTTAGTGTGGGTCCCATAGGAATTTACATAAATTAAAACATTTGTGCACACTTTTCCTTGTTTCACAAAGCCATTTTCAACTGTCATTTTAAAAAGTGTACATTTCCAAAAGTGCTTTTCTCTCTTGTTTGGGGAGGGAAGACTATATTCAAACACTGTACTCTGTTCTTCATTCCTAAATGCCTGCTACCTACTTACATCTGAGTAGAACTGCTCATTTGTGAATTGAGAACTTTGCAGGGGGAAACGTTAACCTAAGTGCTATCTTTCGCAAGCCAAAACTGTTCTTTTTCCTGTGTCTTTTATTCTGCATTGGTATAAGTGAATTAAATTGCTTTACTTACTTTCTTATTTTTTTTGTCACCACATTGGTGATTGCTGCCCCATATATATATATATATATATATATATATATATATATATATATATATATATATATATATATATATATATATTAAAAGTTATGTGTGATTTGAATTTTAAATAAAGAAATAAATATTTACCTTTACAAACCAGCCTGATCCCTAGTCCACTGTGGCCTGGGGAGGTATTTTGAGACAGGTGTGATATGAGTGGTATATCACTCAGAATATTGAACCTATAGACAAAATAAATAAGTATTTAATCTGTGCATTACATGCTCGGCAAGAACCGGGTGTGTGCCTGATTAAAATCCTTAAAAACAAAGTGACTGCCTAGTTTTTTTCTAATTGTGAAGGGTTTCTTTGCTTATCTCTGTAGCGTGTTCATTTCTCTCCTGAATGCATTGCTTGGTTAGACAGATCGCGAATTAGCATCAAGTGGCGTCTATCATTGTTTGAATATATTGGGCCTCATTACACAGTAGGCTGTAAGGGTTTACCGGTACCAGTATTTTAGCGGTACCGGTAAACCCTTACCGCCCTACTACAAGGTCCCTTTGCGGGTTGGGGAATTTAACGCCTGCTTTTTGCAGGCGTTAAAAACCAACCCGCAAAGGGACCAGGGAGCTAATTACGGTACCGCAATTTGCGGTGCCGTAATTAGAGTCTTCCCCATTCCCATAGAGCCCTATGGGGCAAAAATGGGAATGGGGAATGGCAATGG
Source organism: Ambystoma mexicanum (assembly GCF_040938575.1). NCBI lineage: Eukaryota > Metazoa > Chordata > Amphibia > Caudata > Ambystomatidae > Ambystoma > Ambystoma mexicanum. Next base: position 1,135,298,430 of record NC_090921.1, on the reverse strand, counting down.
GGGAAGGGGGAATTACCGCCCCACCAACCTTGGAATAGGGCGGTAATTCCCCTTTCCACCAAGGCGGTGCCGGTATTTTACCGGCATGGACCAAGGTGCTAACAGCACCTTGGTCCACCGCCATCCGTGTAATGAGGCCCATAGTCTCTCTTTTATCTCCATTGATCAATATAGATGACGGAATCTGGCGGCCTTCTTGTAGAGTCGTATTAGTGCTGGCTTGTACTCAAATATAAAAAGGTGTAGAAAACGCCGTATACCCCAGGTTATAAATCTAGTTTATAGATATCATTAAATCTGTTGCTACTGTTAGTTACTTTAATCCGGCGGGGGGCATGCATCCGAGCGGTCAAGTATATGGAGCATATGTAATTTACATATTGACACTGTGCCAATCCATGTGTTCATTAAGTCCTGTTATATGAATGTTTGCTTGAATAATTAAGCATATTTCTTCATTACTTCATTTATTTTTATCTAGCTTTTATTGTTTGTCACATTGATTTTCTTTAGTACGGACCAGTTCAGTTCTTCACTTTTATGGTTGGCTATCGTGAAGTGGCCAACCATTGGTGCGGTGAGTATGTTGTTTTTTATACAACTCTTGTGCTAACCTATGCGTATCTTGACTTATCGTTCTGATTTCCCAATATACATTTTATTACATGGGCACCATATTATATGGGTTACCCACGCATGTTACAATTTGTAAAACTATATTGGTGCCATTGTTCCTTTAATCCTATGTCTATAAATGTGGTCTTTCGGTTTGTGTACAGCATCGGCAGCTACCACATGCACTATGTCCAAGAGTTTTAATCATACCACATTGTTCAGTAATAGTCTGTTGTTTCATATTACGTTCAGAGATATAATTAGAAGTTAGCAATTCGTTAAGATTTTGACCTCTTTTATTTGCGCATAACAGCGCTTGTATTGGGTTAAATAGGATATGCCTGTTTTTAGATGTTATCATTTGGATCTGATTTGTCTTTGAATTGCATGTATTTACAAAAACAATTTCTTCTATCTTTGTCTTATTGTGGTTGTATTCCAATAAAGCTCCACAATGGTTGTTAGAGGCATGTTTGAAAACTTGTTTAATTATCTTTCTCAGGTAACCTCTTTTTGTTCGGTTATGGCTCAATATCATTGCCCCTTAATCCAATTAAACTTTACTTGAACTGTTATGTTTCAGATGTAAAAACTGACCAAATGTTAAGTTATCGTGTAGATCTTTGGGGTGGAAGCTTTTGTATGAGAGTAGCAAATTCTTATCAGTTCATTTATGGAACGGTTTGAATTTCTGAATTTTATTTTCGATGTCAACATAGAGGGTGATATCTAGAAAGTCTATTTTTTCTTTGCTGTTATTGTTAGTGAACTTCAACAAATGATTTAAGTTATGAAGCCATTATAAAAAAGACTATAAACTGTTGTCATATCTGTGCTAAATCATTAGCATGTCATTGATGTATCTTTTCCACAATTTAATGTGGTCTTTGAATGGATTGGTCTGTGTTTAAACTTTACTTCTTTCTAAGCAATCATCATAATTTGGCTAGTGTTGGGGCAACGGCAGATCCCATGGCAGTACCATGGTTATGTTGGTAGAAAGTGTTGTTGAACAGAGAATAATTTCTGTTAGTGCCATTGTTATACACCACAAAATAAAGGAGTTGTGAGTCATTCCTTCATCTATTTTACTTAGCAGCAGTTATTCCACCATATTAAGTGCAGCCTCTTGCAGGATCTTAGTATACAGAGAGACTATGTCTAGTCCCAACAATATGTCTTTATTATTATAAAATGGATAATCTTCAATAAGATTGATTATACTAGTAGTGTCTTTTATATAAGATGACATCTCTTTCACTAATCCGTTCAGGAAATGGTCTGCAAATTTAGATAAAGGCTCTAGTATAGAACATGTGCCTGAAAAGAGCGGTCTAATTTTTTCCACCCAGGACCTACTTTTATAGCAAACCTGAACTACTTATTTTTGAGCCAGCTCAATAACACATTTGCCCTGGACATAACACTAGCAACAGGAGTTTTATGTACTTAAGGCAGGGTACAACAATTATGTATACTAGGATTGATTGTAACTAAGTATTAAGATTCTTTCTTGGTTAACCATTGTTGTTGGTATGCTTTCTCAACTTTGTTGTTTATCAGTGTTTGTCATTGTTCTATCTGATCTTTTTCCTGCACTTTATGAAAGGAGGTGTTGTTCAGTTGTTTATTACATTATCACAGTTTTGCAGTCCCTTATCTGCTATTCTAATAAAGATGGCTTTGTTGGTTTTCAATGATTCTATAGCCAAATGATGATTCTTGTAACAATGTGAAATATTGTTTCATTCTCTCTATTTGTCTCTAGTAAGCTCAATTCTGGCAAGATTCTATTTTCATATACTATTGACTCTTGGCTATAGCTTGTGGTTGTGTTGGAGGATTAAACGATGAAGATCTATGTAGACCACAGTTGTTATTTTCTACTTCGAACGTGTTGTCTTTGAAATATTGTTTCAAGTGCATTTTGCGCATCAGTTCTTGTATCTCTACTCTAGTCGTGAAACTGTCATATTTAGTTGTAGGTACGAAACCTAGTCATGTTACTAAAACTGTTATTTCACCTATTGTAGGGGAGTAACTGGAGAGATTAATCAATAATCTGTCCGGCCCCTTGTTTGGCGGGGTTCGTACTCCCATGCCATTTGGTCCCTGTCTAAAAAACTGGTATTAGATGAACCTCTATTTTGTTTGTTCATTTGTTGTTGTTGAGGTTTTCTTCTAATTTTAGATCTCCCTCTCCCTCGCCCTCTATTGATATTAGCTTTGGTAGAATCACTTGTTGAGCTATCGTCTCGTGAACTAGTTGAGCTGAAGGAGGTACACATTTCTAATGTTTTGGTGCTCCATCGTTTGATTGCCTTGGTACATAGCCATCTTGTGTGTATTGAAATGCCTTTTCATGTTTTAATTCAGTCAAATCTTTTTTTAATCTTCTAATTTTTTCTCTTACTGTCTGTTCTTTGAATTCTGAAAGCTGAAAGTATACCTTGATTGTGCAGACTGAAAGTCAGCCCGGATTGTTAGAACGGCCACCCAGGACCTACTTTTATAGCAAACCTGAACTATTTATTTTTGAGCCAGCTCAATAACACATTTGCCCTGGACATAACACTAGCAACATGAAAGGATTTACATGAGTGTCCTGGCTGACACAACAACCATATTAGTGATGTCATTAGGTACAGTGCCATCACTATCCTAAATATTATAATGCCACCAGGAATAAGTCTGTCCATATTAGGTTTTTGTGTTGGGTCTACAATTAGCATAGCTGGTACAATAATTAAGTTTCGAATATTTTGGCACTGGTTTGAAGATCAGACTTGTGTGTATTATAGAGGCAACATATTGAACAAACTTGTGATTGTGCTAGTGCTAACACAAGTGCTTATGTAGTCATTGTGCCGGTTCTTCTACCGGTGTTACTCCTAGCATTACACCAGTGGGAAACCGGGTCATGTTTTGTTATTTGATTTGATACTTCCTTCACAGCACTGATCGAGAACTAAGACCTGTTGAAAGTTTTACATTTCCTGGTGATATGACAAGCAGTTCACATAGACAAGCAGGCCAGGCGCATGCTGGCACTGGCCCTTCAGACTAATTTACACAGCCTCCAGACATTAGCTGTAGGGAGTGACTATACTGTGGTATCCTGCTCTGCTGCCTTTTGATGCCCTAAATTGCCAAGAGGAGCATCAGCCACCCACCTTTTCAGCACCAGAAATTGTAGGTAAAACCTGCTGGGTGGAGGCAGTCCAAGCTCGATAAAAGGGTTAAGTGAACAAATTTGAAAACATCCATGATGCAAGGAATAATAGAAATGAGAAATGTGCCTCTTGTACTCTAGCAGGGATGTCCTTAGTCTACTGGAAACTGTGCAGGATCTACCTACTGGGAATAACAGAAATGGGTAATGATCTTCCAAGCAGGCTTTTGGTCATTTCATAACTGGGTGTACTGTAAAATGCTAGTGATGTGCTTAGTCAGTGTGAAAAAATGTATTCCACCCTGAAGGAGTATGGAGAGTTGATTAGTCGATAAACTGCCTTTACTCAGACCTCACACTTTCATAAAACACGTGTTATCCCAATCATAAAGATAAAACTTGCACAGTTAAGAGAAATAACGCATTTTATGGTAATCTGGGTCAAGGGAAGGCTATACTCTCAAGAGAGGTGTGAATATAATCTACTAGCAACCCAAATAGCAAAGTATAGAAGTCCAAAATAAAGGGAATGTGCAATAAAGGTTCTATAAAAATATATACTTTAATTATGCACACCTTCTACAAGAATAACAAAATATAAACAATAAAAAACACCCCTGTGGAAAGAACACAGAATATGCAGAGATAGAATGATGTAGCACTCTGAGAAGTGAAACAGAGTTGAAAGGCAATCAAAAACTACAATGGTCTTAAAAGCATCATTTCCTGTGCGAAAAGTGATTAAAAGTAACTTAGCAAGTCTCTAGAGACCAAAGATAGACGACAGACACAGGTATCAATCAATAATACCATTGGCTGGTCTTGGCGGGTTTGACAGCATCAAACAAGGCTTCTCTGTATTGTTCCTGAGGGTCTAAACTGGCTTGAATGTGGAGGTCACATTGTTCCCAGCAGGAAGCAAGCGTTGAGCTGTGGTTGATCTAAGGTTCGCTGCACTTTGAAGCAATGTTTGCAGAAGGGAGAATCTTGTTGGCCACCAGGGTCAGTCCAACAATCGGTTTGACGGCAAAGTTGCTGGTGACTGCATGCACTGTTCTATGCAGTTGGTTCAATGAGGCGCTCAAGTAAGTGTGGATAGTAAGTGCCACTAGGGGCGGTTCAGTGGTCGGTTCAACAGCAAGGTTGCTGGTGTCTCGATGTACAGTTCGAGGCAGGTAGTTCAATGCGGCATTCAATGGCGGCTAAAAGGATCACTCGAATTGTTGATGTAGATTGGCAACAAAGATGCTGATGGTTCAAAAGGTGGTTGAAATGTGGAGAATCCAGTGAAGACCTTCACGTCTCAGCTGAGGTAAAAAAAAGGGTCAGCTGGTGCTCTGCGCTAGCAAACTGATTTCAATGTGCAGTACAGTGGCTCGAAGATCAGACAAGTGACAAAGCAGGCTCACAACAGTTTGACGGTGAAAGCACAGGGACAGTGTCTGTCTTGGCTCTCAGGTGCGGTGAATCCCAATCCAGGGACTAAAGGATAAAATGAGTCCTTCTTCTTGGGCTCCCAATCACAGGGGGGGGCTTGCACATACTTCCATGAGTCCTTCACCATGATGGGGTGCTCAGCAGCAAAGTGACCGGCATAGATGCAGGCCTTGCTCCAGCATCAGGTCATCCCCAATGTGCCCTAGGGATGGACAGCAAAGAGAGCTCACTTCTAGCCTTGGACACTCAGTCTTCACCTCACTAGTGGAGGTCTTTGTAAAGGCAACTCTCTCAACAGAGGTTCAATTAACTCTTCCTCAGGTGATTTCTCAAGAGTGGATAAAATGTGGAATGCAAGTCACATTCTTTTAAAGGCAAACGTCCACAGGGGATTGAACTAAGGCAATCCTGCTTTATGGGTCCAATCCCTGTGAGAAAAGTGGTCTTTGTGCTCTGGCCTCATCCCCAATGTGCCTTATGCTAAAAGAATTCTAGGAGACAGGAAGGAAATATTGAGATATAAAAGACACTATGGTGGAATATTCATCCAGCTATACTGATCTACAACTGTCTACACTACCTTCTCCTCTTACCTAGTCCATGGTAGCAAAGCCCTTCTGGTATGCAGCATTGTGTTATAAGTCTAACCCTTTTGGTAGGAGTGTGCTGTTTGACTCCTATTTCCCAGGACAACTCCTGCTGGCAAGTTGCATTGCTGTAAAGAGGTGTTACCAGCTTTCAGTCTCCTACTTTGAAGGTTGGCAGCAGTCTGTCTGAGCAAAATACACATAACCGTTCCATAGCTGGGCTGGACTCATAGAGCTGACGCATGTATGATATCAATTTGATGTGGCTTTGATAATTATGACAGATACTAGTCACCATACCTGATATGACTTACATTGACAGGGTAATTCATAGAATTTCGCACAAAAGTGGCGCACGCGGCTGGCGCACAGTGTCCCCGTGCGATACACTGCACCAGCCGCGTGCGATAAAATCCATTTCATCGCACAGCGTATTCATGGATTTTAGCCTCAAAAACCAGCCGGGGCGCAGAGTGGCGCAGCGACCCTGCAGCAGCGCCAGTTACGCCCCCAAGAACGCTCTCGCGCAAGGAAAAGCCTTCAAAATTCCCAAATCATCACAAAGGGCTGCGCTAACCCTGGACCAGTTCACAGGGCTGCCAAACAGCAAACGCCAAGCGGGGAACATGTATTTCAGTGGTTCGTGGGAAGTTTCACACGCGATTGTCCTGGGTACGTTTATTTCAGGGGTGCGCGGGAAGTATCACACGCGATTCCATCAGGGTACGTGTATTCCAGGGGTGTTCGGGAAGTATCACACGCAAAAGCAGCAGGGTACGTGTATTTCAGGGGTGCGCGGGAAGTATCACACGCGATTCCATCAGGGTACGTGTATTTCAGTGGTGCGTGGGAAGTATCACACGCGATTCCATCAGGGCACGTGTATTTCAGGGGTGCGCGGGAAGTATCACATACAAAATCAGCAGGGCACGTGTATTTCAGGGGTGCGCGGGAAGAATCACACACGATTCCATCAGGGTACGTGTATTCCAGGGGTGCGCAGGAAGTATCACACGCGATTCCATCAGGGTATGTGATTCCAGGGGTGCGCGGGAACTATCACACGCGATTCCATCAGGGCGCGTGTATTTCAAGGGTGCGCGGGAAGTATCACACGGAAAATCAGCAGGGCACGTGTATTTCAGGGGTGCGCGGGAAGTATCACACGCGATTCCATCAGGGTACGTGTATTCCAGGGGTGCGCGGGAACTATCAAACATGATTCAATCAGGGCACGTGTATTCCAGGGGTGCGTGGGAAGTATCACACGCAAAATCAGCAGGGTACGTGTATCTCAGGGGTGCGTGGGAAGTATCACACGCGATTCCATCAGGGTACGTGTATTGCAGGGGTGCGCGGGAAGTATCACACGCAAAATCAGCAGGGTACGTGTATTTCAGGGGTGCGCAGGAAGTATCACACACGATTCCATCAGGGTACGTGTATTCCAGGGGTGCGTGGGAAGTATCACATGCAAAATCAGCAGGGTACGTGTATCTCAGGGGTGCGCGGGAAGTATCACACGCGATTCCATCAGGGTACGTGTATTCCAGGGGTGCGCGGGAAGTATCACACGCAAAATCAGCAGGGTACGTGTATTTCAGGGGTGCATGGGAAGTATCACACGCGATTCCATCAGGGTACGTGTACTCCAGAAGTGTGCGGGAAGTATCACACGCAAAATCAGCAGGGTACGTGTATGTCAAGGGTGCGCGGGAAGTATCACACGCGATTCCATCAGGGTACGTGTATTCCAGGGGTGCGCGGGAAGTATCACACGCGATTCCATCAGGGCACGTGTATTTCAGGGGTGCGCAGGGAGCACTACACGTAAATTGGCCGTGTGGGTCCTCCCAGGTGTTCACTCTACACCCTCCACGGCCCCTGCAGCCAGCCCACACCACAGGGGACCACCCTGCACCCCTGCCCATGTCCCGCAGGCAGCCCATCCACCATGGCCATGCCCCCCAGCCAAGCCACATGTCACCTTGCACTACTGATCAACAATGCTTGTCTCCCAGCACCCTCACCCCCCAGCACTGTGGGGCACCTGCCAGCAGGCCCCCACAAATGTCCAATTCATGTCCCCCTGCACGCCCACCCCCCAGCACTGTTGGGCACCCTCCACCAGGCCCACACTCATGTCTCCCTGCCCCCCCACCCCCCACCAGTCAGGGGCACCCTCCACCAGGCCCCCACTCATGTCCAACTCATGTCTCCCTGCACCCCCACCCCCCAGCATCCAGGGGCACCCTCCACCAGGCCCCCACTCATGTCCAACTCATGTCTCCTTGCACCCCCACACCCAGCATTCACGTGCACCCTCCACCAGGCCCCCACTCATGTCTCCCAGCACCCCCACCCTCCAGCATCCGTGGGCACCCTCCACCTGGCTCCCACTCATGTCTCCCAGCACCCCCACCCCCCAGCATCCAGGAGCACCCTCCACCAGGCCCCCACTCATGTCTCCCAGCACCCCCACCCCCCAACAGTCAGGGGCACCCTCCACCAGGCCCCCACTCATGTCTCCCAGAACCCCCACCCCCCTGCATCCAGGGGCACCCTCCACCAGTCCCCCACTCATGTCTCCCAGCACCCCTACCCCCCAGCACTGTGGGGCACCCTCCACCAGGCCTCCACTCATGTCTCCCTGCACCCCCACCCCCAGCATCCATGGGCACCCTCCACCAGGCCCCCACTCATGTCTCCCAGCATCCCCACCCCCCAGCACTGTAGGGCACCCTCCACCAGGCCCCCACTCAGATTCCCCTGCACCCCCACCCCCCTGCATCCAGGGGCACCCTCCACCAGGCCCCCACTCATGTCCAACTCATGTCTCCCTGCACCCCCACCCACCTGCATCCAGGGGCACCCTCCACCAGGCCCCCACTCATGTCTCCCAGCACCCCCACGCCCCAGCATCCAGAGGCACCCTCCACCAGGCCCCCACTCATGTCCAACTCATGTCTCCCTGCACCCCCATCCCCCTGCATGCAGGGGCACCATCCACCAGGCCCCCACTTTTGTCTCCCAGCACCCCTACCCCCACCAGTCAGGGGCACCCTCCACCAGGCCCCCACTCATGCCTCCCTGCACCCCTACCCCCCACCAGTCAGGGGCACCCTCCACCAGGCCCCGACTCATGTCCAACTCCTGTTTCCCTGCACCCCCAGCATCCCGGGGCACCCTCCACCAGGCCCCCACTCATGTCTCCCAGCACCCCCACCCCCCACCAGTCAGGGGCACCCTCCACCAGGCCCCCACTCATGTCTCCCAGCACCCCCACCCCCCTGCATCCAGGGGCACCCTCCGCCATGCCCCCACTCATGTCTCCGAGCACCCCCAACCCCCAGCACTGTGGGGCACCCTCCACCAGGCCCCCACTCATGTCTCCCTGCACCCCCACCCCCCAGCATCCAGGGGCACCCTCCACCAGGCCCCCACTCATGTCTCCCAGTACCCCCACCCCCCAGCATCCAGGGGCACCCTCCACCAGGCCCCCACTCATGTCCCCCTGCACCCCCACCCCCATGCATCCAGGGGCACCCTCCACCAGGCCCCCACTCATGTCCAACTCATGTCTCCCTGCACCCCCACCCCCCTGCATCCAGGGGCACCCTCCACCAGGCCCCCACTCATGTCCAACTCATGTCTCCCTGCACCCCCACCCTCCTGCATCAAGGGGCACCCTCCACCAGGCCCCCACTCACTTCTCCCAGCACTCCCACCCCCCTGCATCCAGGGGCACCCTCCTCCAGGCCCCCACTCCTTCCTACCACCCACCCCGCCCCCCAGCAGTGCGATTCGCCTTTGTACGTGTATATCAGGGTTGCGCGTGTAGTCTGACACGTGATATCAGCAGGGTACGTGTATTACAGGGTTCGCGGGAAGTTCCACATGCGATTGCCCTGGGTACGTGTATTTCGGGGTGCGCGGGAAGTTCCACATGCAATTTCAGCAGGGTATGTGTATTCCAAGGTGCGCGGGAAGTTCCACACGCGATTTCAGCAGGGTACGTGTATTCCAAGGTGCAAGTGAAATTCCACATGCGAATCCAGCAGCCTACGTGGATTCCGGGGGTGCCGGCCAGTCCTACACATGAATCCGCCGTGTGGGTCCTCCCAGCTGTTCAACCAACACCCTCCACGGCCCCTGCAGGCGGCCCACACCACAGGGACTACCCTGCACATGTCCCGCAGGCAGCCCATCCACCATGCCCATGCCCCCCAGCCAAGCCACATGTCACCTTGCACTACTGCCCACCAATGCATGTCTCCCAGCACCCCCACCCACCAGCACTGTTGGGCACCGGCCAGCAGGCCCCCACACATGTCCAACTCATGTCTCCCTGCACTCCCACCCCCTGCACTGTGGGGCACCTGCCAGCAGGCCCCCCACACATGTCCAACTCATGTCCCCCTGCACCCCCACCCCCCCAGCACTCTGGGGCACCCTCCACCAGGCCCCCACTCATGTCCAACTCATGTCTCCCTGCACCCCCACCCCCTGCATCCAGGGGCACCCTCCACCAGGCCCCCACTCATGTCTCCCAGCACCCCCACCCCCCAGCATCCAGGGGCACCCTCCACCAGGCCCGCACTCATGTCTCCCAGCACCCCAACCCCCCACCAGTCAGGGGCACCCTCCACCAGGCCCCCACTCATGTCTCCCAGAACCCCCACCCCCCTGCATCCAGGGGCACCCTCCACCAGTCCCCCACTCATGTCTCCCAGCACCCATACCCCCCAGCACTGTGGGGCACCCTCCACCAGGCCTCCACTCATGCCTCCCTGTACCCCCAGCCCCCACCAGTCAGGGGAACCCTCCACCAGGCCCCTACTCATGTCCAACTCATGTCTCCCTGCACCCCCACCCCCCTGCATCCAGGGGCACCCTCCACCAGGCCCCCACACATGTCCCCCAGCCAACATGTCATCACAATCTAGATCCCTGGCCCTTATGGTCAGCCTCCAAATGCCAAACACCCACCCGAGTATTGCATCCACCCACTTAGAAATGGCAATAACATGATAGAACCCCAATTGCAAGTTTGGAAATGAACACATGTCCCTCACATACACCCAATGGGTGTCAGTGAATGTCAAAACCCATATCATGATATGCATGAAACGAAGGAGATGATACTACACATTGAAGTTTTAAGAAAAAATATGTATTAAAAGCAACATAAATTGAATCCATGATCCCAACTGAAGAAATGAAACCTATCTAATAACAAATGTGGCCCATTGTCCAAAAGGTCCAAAAGAAATGCAACACCAAAGGGAACCTGACACTAACTACAGAACTATTTACAAGGGCAGTGGCCGAGTCCGACGGCTCACTTCGGGATGTTCCGGGCCACGGCATCATCGAACTCCTGCTCAATGTCCCGGAGGCGGTCCTCCTCCATGGCCCCGAGGGTCCGCAGGGCCGTCGACATGTTCACCTCCAACTCCCTGCGGATTGCCTCGAGACACTCGGCCCGCCTCAGGGCCCTCCGCATTGAGTTCTCCGCCCTGACCATCGTGAGCCGTGCCTCTTCCGCCCGCTGCCGCTCCGCATCTATGGCGTGGCCCAACCGCTGCCATACGGAAGACACTTCCCGTCCTGGGTCCTCCTGCCCTCCGGCCGTTTCCTGCCCCTCCGATGTCGAAGGCCCCGAGCCATCATGGCTCCCACCTCGTTGCTGCTGCTGCTGTGCCTCTGCCCGTGCACTGCCACCTGCTGCCTGCACATCCTCCACTGGCTGGGGTGCAGTCATTGATGTGGCCAACCCTGCTGGACGTCCGACTCCCGACTGTGGCAGGGATGCCTCCTCCACCAGCCTGGCCGCACCGTCAGAGGCAGCTCCACAGGGCACCCAGGTGACTAATGGGTGGGAAGATGGCACGGAGGACGACTGGCGCATAGGGGGTTCAGTTGAGGAGGGGGTCTGAGCAAGCCCCATGAAACGGAGGAATCCGGCCTGGGTGACCTGTCCCAGTAGGCCGACGCGGTCAATGAGCCATTCGAGATGACATGCAGTCTCCTCATGAAAAGACTGCAGGTCACCTCGCATGGCCCGTTGACGCAACGCCACACCAGTCAGGACAGGCTCAACCCGGACCCGGATAGCCACGTCCGCAGGCAGAGGAAGGCCAGTTGTTGTGAGCTCATCCCCTGCCTGAAAACGGGTCTGGACGTAGGCATCCCTGCTGGTGCAAGATGATGCAGTGACAGGATCAGGGACAGGATTGCACACAGGCACCTCCACGGCGGCTTGTACTGCCTCCTGTCCCTGGTCCTGCACTGCACCACTAGCACCAGTGGCATCCCCACCTCCAGACCCCGTCTCTGTTGCTTGCACGGCCTCCTCCTCCACCAAACCCCCCACCAACCTGGATGACTCCATGCCATCTTCCCCCGTTGGGCCCTGTGGGGTCCCAGCTGCCCCTTCTGCTGCCGAGGAGTCCAACTCCGACCTCCGCCTCTTGGACCTCCCCCCGACAGCTGGGCCTGGGACGCAGCACCGGACTCCTCACTCCCCGACGAGATCACAACCTGGGAGGGGATCCGGGCCTTGCGTCTCCGGCTGGCGGTGCGATCCCCGCTGCTGTGCTCCACAGCACCTTCTCCGCCCTCTTCATTAGTTGATGCTGCAGACAGGGAGAAATAAAACACAGGCATCAGGGCACTGTACAATGGACACATACACACATGACAGTTGTACATGAGTGGCATTGGCAAACCTCAGACATGGCATCACAATCGCCAACACACATGTCATTTCAACTTGCACACATGAGCCATACCACAGCCATATCGCAACTGCCAGCACCATCCATACACATACAACAGCATGAGGAGGCAAAGGTGAGCCAGACATCACATGCAACACAGGGAGTGCACTACACATGCACACACACCACCACACTTGCATGCATGTGTACACCTCTGCCAACTGTTGCAGTGTTCAGATGGGCATCCATGTCACATCTGCCAATCAGGCTTCCACATCCCGCTGTGACATGCATCCATGTTGCATCACTGTTGCACCCTTGTCAAATACACACACATGCACATGTACACAGTGCTGATACATGCAGCTGAAAACAACATACATGTGTGACATCACGAACCTGCCTACATACATACACATTCATCCAAACATGTGTGCTCACACAACTGCATTTCGCATGCAAGCCTACACGCACAAGCACCATCCATGTCTCACGCATGACAGCATGTGTTAGCCTCACAGCCCTGTACACCCCCACCCATACTCTGCCCCATACAAACAGATGTGCAACCTGCACACTACTGGCACATCACCACACGCACAGCTTACAATCATGATGCATGTACACTTACCGCTCGACTCCAGACGGGTCTGCCTCTCAAGGACCTGGACGTGGAGCGCTGGGGATATGCGTTCCAGGACCCTCATCTGATCTTCCGACAAGTGGCCCCGGCGCCCCTTAGGATCCGCTGCCTTCAAGAGGTGCCAGTACTTGTTGAGGGTCCTGGACCTGAAGTCCTCCCAGCGCTTCTTGACATGTTGGAAGTCACGGACTGCCACCCCCTCCGCGTTGATGGCAGTCACGATGTCCGTCCAGATCCGAGTCCGTCCTTCCTTGCCGGCGCGCAAACTTCCGAAGAGGGCATCATACTGCCCCAGGACTTGCTCCACCAGGACACCAACTTCGGTGGCAGTGAAGCTGGTGCTCCTCTGCCTCTCTGGCTGGGGGTTGTCAGTGGTGCCAGATGTTGCCGTGCCCGACATGACAACCCCAGAGGCAGGAGTGGGTGAGCAACTGGGTCCTGAGGCTGGACTGTGGAGCGATGGAATCCCAGTCGGGAGTCTTCGGTTCCAGCAGGGGTGGTCACAGCAACAGCACCCCTGGCTGATGTGCAGGCAGCAAATGGCAGGGCCCGTGGGCAGCAGGCAATCAGGCAGCAGCAAATGGCAGGTGGGAGCATGCTCGGGGCTCCGGTGGGCAGTAATTCGGCCTTCTGGGCAGGAGCGTGGTCTTCCGTGTGCTTACACGTGGCCAGCTTGATACGGAGTGATTTGGCACGTGAAAATCCAGCACGTCTGCGTGTAATTCGAGGAAAGGGCCTTAGCGCGTAAGCGCATCAGCACACATACACGAATTCATTGGCCCAAAGGCCAACAGCGCGTATGCGCGTCTGTGATGCGCGTGCGCGGGCATTTCCCTGTACTCAGGTGCATGTTACACGTCCAATGACTGCACGTCAGAGTGTCAGCGCGTGTAATTGGAGGATGGGGCCTTAGCGCGTACACGCGCAAGTGACGCTGGATGTGTGGGCATGTTTAAAAGGTACGTGTAGAACGCCATTTCCTTGTACGTGCTTTTTGTGGAGAGCGAGTGGGTGAAATCTGTACTTCTTGTCGGTTCACACGTGATTTACTTCACGGCGTTCCAAGTTCGTACTCCCTGTTACCTCTGACAGCTTTTTCTCTTATTGTCTTTTTCCTTGGCCTGTTTCCTCAAACAGCGTTCACTTCTCCTGTTGTCCTGTCTCCTCAGACAGCGTACTATACTTCTTTTGGCGGGGGTGTTGCCAATGCGCACATGTGCGTATTTTACACGCGATTTTTCCTGGCAGACGGTAAGTTGCGCGCGTATTTGACATCTGTGCTTGCCCCGTGTGTTGCCTACCCCTTCAGAGGTCATTCTAGGCTGCCTGTGACACGCATACGTTCATTTTTGTGTTTCTGGGTGCCACAGCGTAGTGCAGGTTTTTTTTTTCCAAGCACATGGTCTAGGAGGAGTTGCGTGCACATTATCTACCTTTTTCGGGGTGCCTGTGCGTTGCGTGACCAGTCATCTTCCCCCAGGGGTCACATACAGCCTTGCTAGAGCACTAGGGTACGAATTCCATCTAGTACCCTACCCCTTTGACCCCCAATTGCCCAGGACAATAGTTTACTGCAACTCCCATACGCACAACAACATCAGTGCCATGGTTGGGAGGCGAGCACGCGGTAAGGGTGGCAAAGGTGGGCGAGCCATAAGAGGTGGCCGTGGTGGATACGGTAGGGGACATGGCCAGGACTTGCAGGGTGCCCCTAGCCCCCCATGTGTGGGTGACCAGTCAGGGACACCCATGCCCCCCCTGGTTGAGGGTAACGTGGCTGACACCATCCCTGCTCAGCCCTTGTTGGACCAGCCCATTGTGGCACCACACCTGGCACTGGGTGACTCCCTGGCTGACTTCCAGGTCAACAGGTCTAGGCCACATGTGGCGGTGCACGTTGGTGTCACCAGCCCACATGGATCAGGGGCAGCTATGTCATCTGCTGCCCTGAGTAGTCAGGGTGGGGAGGCTGCAAGGGCAGCTGCGGCTCCATCCACCCCAGCTCTGAGTGTCCCAGCCAGGACAGTGTCGGTCCTAGTCCATCCTGCTGACGTTCCCCCTGACCACATCACACTTCAGCTAATGCCTGCACCAACTCGCATGGTGAGTGTTCATTCCCACACTCCTAGTCCACAGTCCACCGGGGCTCCTGCCCCTAGTGTCCAGAGCGGTGTAGGACACTCAGTATCACCACCACCTTCCAAGCGGAAGAGGAAGAGTGCTCGTCCAGTACAGGCTGATGCCCCAGACACGGCTACACAGTCCGGCCCACCAAGGAAGCCCTGCTTCAATCGGGTCTAACTTGATGCACTTGTGGAGTATGTGTCTGCACATGACAGCGAAATGGTGATTGCTGCAGGATGCAAGACCACACCTGCACAACGTCAGGCACACTGGCAGACCATTGCAGAACTCATAAGTGCCCTTGGATTCATGAGACGCACAGCTAATGATTGCTACAAGCGCTGAAATGACCTTAAGCGATGGGCAAAGAAAAAGCTGGCCTCAAGTCATGCCGCAACTCTAGTGACTGGAGGTGGGTCTCCGGCAGAGGACATAGAACTCACTCCACATGAGTATGTTGCTGGGACCTACGTCACGGAGGAACAGATCCAAGGCGTGGGAGACCTGCCAGATTACGAGGCATTGTCCGGTGAGTGCACATGCATGTGTGTGTCATCCATGTGCATGGCGTGTGTGTGAGTGCTTCTGATTGAGTGCCAGGTGTGGGTGTGTATGCCTGAGTGGTTTGGGTCACCCATGTGCTTCATCCAAAACATTCTGCGCACCAGGATTTGGGTGTTGCAGTATCCCTTCTGGCAACAGTAGACATTCAGCCCAACCTCACGCCAGTTGCCCTTGAATTGTCATCTTGCCACAACATAGTTGCATGTTATTCTGTGTTCATTCAGGCTGATTGTCTGCATTCCACCACTTTCACTAGGCATTTCTCAGTCCTATTGTCACATGTGTGACATGGCTAGGGTACATGCCATCTGTGTGATGGCATGTGTCATGTATGTGTATTGGACATGCCAATCACAGGCCAATGTGTGATGGCACTGCTAGGCAGTATGCAGCAAATTTGTTGGTCTTCCATCTTGGTGTCATCAATCTGTGCCATTTGCCTCCCCTTCATATGCAGTGACAGTGCATGCATGGGAGGGTTATAGTCATGTGGGACATGTGTCAATGAAGTACTGTTTCTGTTGCTTCTCAGCCCTAATTGTGTTCCATGTTGCTAATGCCTGTTCCCATTTCTTTTCTTTCATGTCTTTGCAGGGGATGACGCACTTGATACTGCTGGGATTGTGGAGATGGTGCAGACCCAGGAGGGGTCTCAGGCCCGACCGGGCACCAGTGAGGGACGTGGTGTGATTTTGGTTGAGAACCCACACTTGCTGCAGGACGTCATCTCAAGGGGTGTATCTGGGTGCACCTCCCCCGAGCTCTATTCAGGTGTCGATTCGGATGATGAGACCTATGTGTCGTCGCAAGTAAGTGTCTCTGGGAGGGATTCTGTACTGTCCAACCCACCTGCACCAGGGGTAGAACCCTCAATGGGGATGTCAGTGTTGGTAGGTCAGCCTTTGGTGGTTACGGATGCAGGGTCACACACCGCTACATCTGATCCTGTTCCTGGGCCAGCAGATCAGAGAGGAAATGCAGTCCTGCAGCCTCAGTCAGTGCCGGCACAGCAAGGCGCAGTTCGCCTTGACCCAGACAGGTGTGGTGCCCGCCAACGCGGTGGCCGTACACCACCAGGCAATACCGCATGGGAGCAATCCATTTACGGTATGGCAAAACAACAGGCAGCATCAACTGAGATGATGGCTCAGGCCATGGATAGGGTGCCCACTTCCATTGTCCCCCAAGAAAGGTTAATTGAACAACTACAGCAGGCAACAGACTCCATTAGCCAGTTACACAGGGAGGACATGTTGGCGTCCAACAGGGACAGGTGGGCGGCACTGGAGACTCTGCGGGAAGCCATTTCCATTGAGTCCCAGGGCCACAGGGAAGCCCTGAGGGTGGAACTCCGTCAGCTCAGGGCAACTCTGGTTGAGCTTGAGGCTTCAGCTAACACGAGGACAGAACAGCAGCTGGAGCGGCTCACACGTACGCTCTAAGCTGAGATGCAGGCAACTAGGTCTGGGCATCCCGTGAGTTGTTGCATGGGGACCTCCGCACAATTATCCTCCAGAACCAGACCTTCCACACCCGCATGCTTGCTGCCATGGAGGACCAGACTAGGGCTTTGCGTGGGCTGCCTTCCATAGTGCCACCACCTCCTGATGCAGCTGCAGAGGGTGAGGAGAGCGACAGCAGCGATTCTCCCACAATACGGTAGCCGTGCAGGCCATGAGCCCATGGAGGTGTTTTTTTTCCGCAAGATCCATACAGGTGGGTTTTGGTGTGCACCCTGTCCTCGGACCTCCTGGGTGTCCACCACCCCCACCCCGGGCCCATTTTTGATTTTTGATTTTTTGGACAGTGTGTTGCCTTGTGTGGCTCCCATGGGCATACGCTGTATTGTAGCTGGGCACATGCAAGCTTGTCCTGAATTTGGGTCAGATGCTTGGGTTTGTGTGACATACACCCCTCCTGCTTCCCGTTTCCATGCGCTTGCAAAGGGTGTGCCCAAGTGACATTGACTTACACAGTGACGTTGGACTCCCATTTGATGTGTGGGCAGTCTGTAGTCAATACTGTGTATACATTCCTAGTGCATATTGTTGTTGTATTGTACACTGCATGGTATATTGATATGTGCCTCTGCATCCATCTAATCCTCCTAATTTGCAGGTCCATTTCTCATGTCTTCACAAGGCAGTCTACTTTGGGACTGGAGTCCATGTTGTAAGCAGTGCACCTACACTCTTGCGTGGCGCTAACACTGTATACTTGGAAGTGTTCGAAGTGCTGCCATTATCAGGTAGTGAGGCTACCCATTTTTTAAGTCTGTACTGTCATGTTTATGGTAGGTTGGAGGTTGTGTAGGTGATTGGTATTCTTGGTAAGTATTTGGTCATGTGTGTTGTTGGTCCTACATTACTGTGAGCATTTCATGTGTGGCCAGTTTCCATTAGGGACACTGTAGTTGGTGACACTTGGGGCATGTTGTGGGAATTAATTTGTTTGCTCTCACATTGCATGACATGCCATGGTGTGTTGTGTGGCCGTGCCGGGGAGGGGTTGGGTGACATGGCACTGTTTTCATGTTGTATTTTGCAAGTGGGTATTCATTTTTGCTGCATGGAAGTGTGTCTTTTGATGACACTGCATTGGTGGTGTTTGTGTAGGTAGGGATGCACTTATTGTGACACTTCCAGATGAACAATCGCAGGCTGCTATGGTTCTGACAGTTGACGGTCCCTTTGTTCATCATAATTGTCAGATTGAGTAATCATTGATTGTTAGATGGTATGTGCCAGGGCTGTGTGCACTCCACAGGGGTGTGCTTTCTATGTGAAGTAATTAGCCACCTGCTGCGTACGGGCTGCCTCACCCTGTGCCCTTTCCCCTCCCATGCCCAGCGTGCATGCAAGTGGTTGGGGATGTGGGGGTACCACCATGTCCACAGCCAGGCCCCGGCGTGTTGCAACATTGTGCAGGACACATGCTGCCACTATGATCCTGCACACTACTGGGGGAGCGTATAACAGCTGCCACCAGAACAGTCAAGGGAGCGAAAGCATGACTTGAGCACTCCGAATGTGCACTCCACTATGCCCCGTGTTGCAATATGGGCTGTGTTGTATCTTACCATCATTTACAGGATGTCAACCCTAAACCGGGACATGGAAGCTGGGCGGCATGGCGATGCATGGCTGCTTGGTGAGTAGAAATGCCACAGCACACGCATGCATGACAGATACAGAGTAATGCCAATACCCCACTAATGATCCCCATCACCACCTCCCCAGGGGACAGTGCCTACCCTCTGAGCACACACATGATGACGCCAATTCGGAACCCCATCACGCCTCCCGAGGTAAGATGGGGGGACGTAGAGCCACATGGGTGCAATCAATGGCACCTAGCACTTTGGGGAATTGTGCCACCCTGTAGGAATCATGGCTGACAGCCTGCCTTTCTGCAGGTGTTCTGGGCAGGTATATGTGCCTGCGGACTGATGGGCGTGCAGTGATGATGGCCAACACCTGGTGTAGGCACCGTGACTGCGTGGCCTGTGACACCCCCCCCACTATGGCACTTGTCCGCTGAAATGATCCGGTAGCCAAGAAGTGCAGTATATTGAGGACCTTCTCCAGGGGGCTGAGTGCTTGGGAGCACAGGGTGGGTGATGTGAGGTCATCCTCCCACTCACTGACCAGGTTGAGTATTATGTGTGGTGGAAACCTGTACCTCCCATACACCTGGTCATCTGGCATACCAATTAGGCTGGTTCTGGGTGTGAAGATTGTGGCCCTGACTATCCTTCTCCTCCTCCTGCGGTATCCCACGGCCACTGCTGCTAGGAACGGTATATTCATCCTGGTGTCTGAGCTTGTTTGGTGTTTGCGCACTCTTTTATGCTGCGCGGGACTTGCGCCTGCTTCATGCTGGCGTAAGTGTTTCAGGATTGGTCCTTTTATTTTTTGGCGCGTTGTAGGCGAGCGTGTAAATCTTCCCGCCAACCCCAGGAATACACGTAACACGCTCTCCCAGGCGTAGTCGCGAGTAAATAATCCCGCCCACCCCTGGAATACACGTACCCCATTCTCACAGGCACGTACCCTGCTGATATCGCGTGTCAGACTACACACGCAACCCTGATATACACGTACACAGGCGAATCGCAATGCTGGGGGTTGGGGGGTGTGGTAGGAAGGAGTGGGGGCCTGGTGGAGGGTGCCCCTGGATGCAGGGGGGTGGGGGTGCTGGGAGACATGAGTGGGGACTTGGTGGAGGGTGCCCCACAGTGCTGGGGGGTGGGGGTGCAGGGGGACATGAGTGGGGGCCTGGTGGAGGGTGGCCCTGGATGCTGGAGGGTGGGGGTGCTGTTGGCGCCTGGTGGAGGGTGCCCCTGGATGCTGGGGGGTGGGGGTGCAAGGAGACATGAGTTGAACATGAGTGGGGGCCTGGTGGAGGGTGGAGGGTGCCCCTGACTGGTGGGGGGTGGGGGTGCAGGGAGACATGAGTGGGGGCCTGGTGGAGGGTGCCCCTGACTGGTGGGGGGTGGGGGTGCAGGGAGACATGAGTGGGGGCCTGGTGGAGGGTGCCCCTGACTGGTGGGGGGTGTGGGTGCAGGGAGACATGAGTGGGGGCCTGGTGGAGGGTGCCCCACAGTGCTGGGGGGTGGGGGTGCAGGGGGACATGAGTGAGGGCCTGGTGGAGGGTGCCCCACAGTGCAGGGGGGTGGGGGTGCAGGGGGACATGAGTGGGGCCCTGGTGGAGGGTGCCCCTGGATGCAGGGGGGTAGGGGTGCTGGGAGACATGAGTGGGGGCCTGGTGGAGAGTGCCCCTGGATGCAGGGGGTTAGGGGTGCTGGGAGACATGAGTGGGGGCCTGGTGGAGAGTGCCCCACAGTGCTGGGGGGTGGGGGTGCAGGGAGACATGAGTGGGGGCCTGGTGGAGGGTGCCCCTGACTGGTGGGGGGTGGGGGTGCTGGGAGTCATGAGTGGAGGCCTGGTGGAGGGTGCCCCTGACTGGTGGGGGGTGGGGGTGCTGGGAGACATGAGTGTGGGCCTGGTGGAGGGTGCCCCTGGATGCAGGGGGGTGGGGGTGCAGGGGGACATGAGTGGGGGCCTGGTGGAGGGTGCCCCTGGATGCTGGGGGTTGTGGGTGCAGGGAGACATGAGTGGGGGCCTGGTGGAGGGTGCCCCTGGTTGCTGGGGGGTGGGGGTGCAAGGAGACATGAGTTGGACATGAGTGGCGGCCTGGTGGAGGGTGCCCCTCACTGGTGGGGGGTGGGGGTGAAGGGAGACATGAGTGGGGGCCTGGTGGAGGGTGCCCCTGACTGGTGGGGGTGGGGGTGCAGGGGGTCATGAGTGGGGGCCTGGTGGAAGGTGCCCCTGGATGCAGGGGGGTGGGGGTGCAGGATGACATGAGTGGGGGCCTGGTGGAGGGTGTCCCTGGATGCAGGGGGGTGGGGGTGCAGGGAGACATGAGTGGGGGCCTGGTGGAGGGTGCCCCTGGATGCTGGGGGGTGGGGGTGCAAGGAGACATGAGTTGGACATGAGTGGGGGCCTGGTGGAGGTTTCCCCTGACTGGTGGGGGTACAGGGAGACATGAGTGGGGGCCTGGTGGAGGGTGCTCCAAGTGCTGGGGGGTGGGGGTGCAGGGGGACATGAGTGGGGGCCTGGTGGAGGGTGCCCCTGGATGCAGGGGGGTGGGGGTGCTGGGAGACATGAGTGGGGCCTGGTGGAGGGTGCCCCTGACTGGTGGGCGTGGGGGTGCAGGGAGACATGAGTGGGGGCCTGGTGGAGGGTGCCCCTGGATGCAGGGGGTGGGGGTGCTGGGAGACATGCGTTGTTGGGCAGTAGTGCAAGGTGACATGTGGGTTGGCTGGGGGGCATGGCCATGGTGGATGGGCTGCCTGCGGGACATGTGCAGGGGTGCAGGGTAGTCCCCTGTGGTGTGGGCCGCCTGCAGGGGCCGTGGAGGGTGTAGAGGGAACAGCTGGGAGGACCCACATGGCCAATTCACGTGTGGGACTCCCCGGCACCCCAGACATACACGTAGGCTGCTGGATTTACGTGTGGAATTTGCCACACACCCGGAGTACACGTACCCTGCTGAAATTGCGTGTGGAACTTCACGCACACACTGAAATACACGTACCCTGCTAATTCGCATGTGAAACTTTCCCCGCACACCGAAATACACGTACCCTGCTAATTTGCGTGTGAAACTACCCGCGCACCCCGAAATACACGGACCCAGGGCAATCACGTGTGGAACTTCCCGCAAACCCCGTAATACATGTACCCTGCAAATTTGCGTGTGAAACTTCCCGCGCACCCCGGAATACACGTGCCCAGGCCAATCACGTGTGGAACTTCCCACGAACCCCGTAATACACGCACACGCTATTTTTCACACAGCGGGTGTCCGTGTTTGTCGGTACCCCTTTGCCCCTCATTTGTCCTAGAGGGCCACTGTATGGACCATTCATCATAGCTGTATATGGGTGATTTTTGTTAGCGCACATTTTGGCGCACATTTATTTCAGGCGCAGAGACGCTACCGCCTGCTTTCTTGTGGCGTACTTGTTTGGCCCTGTGCGCGTCTTTCACCGTGCGCTGGTTTGCGCTATTTGATTCCATGGATACGTGTTGTAGGCGAGCGTGTGGGCGTTCTGCGCACTTGCCTCCTGTACTTCCCCCGTGACGCCCATATTTTCACGCGTTGTTCCCCATTCCGAGTGTTACGCCCCGTGTTCCACCTACTTTTGTGATGTGCGCCGCGCTATGTGCATTTTCGCAGTGGCCGTGGCGCACGCCGTTGGATGATCTGTGCGCACATCCAATGTTTTTCTCGCGCACGGACTTCCATGAATCGATGTGCGCTGGTTTCCCTGCGATTTTCGCAGTTGCACTGCGATTTTCGCACTTTTACTGCGAATCACACGTTTTGGCACCTCTGCGCGGGAATTTTCGTCGCACATTAATTCCGTGAATCGACCAGTTAAAGTTTACAAGTGCCACCAATATAGTGACTCTCACAGTTATGTGGTTAGCAGGCCCCCCTCTATGACATGGGATTAACTTAATCATTGTATTAAAATAAAAATAACAGGGCATCTACACCCTTGCCAAATGTCAATCCTTCAAAGGAAGTCAGCTAGAAACTGGTAATGGTGTACAAACTGGGATGAATTTAGATTTCCAATTATGTGCTAGACGTACTCAAATAAGCCTACATAACAAAACAGAGACACTGCTACAAACAAGCAACAGAAGATAACATTGCAAAACAACCCGTTTGCATACATTGGTTCAAATTCAGTCAAGAAATGACATGTCACGGATATATCCACTTCTCCACTTTACAAGGGAAGAACAAGCTGGGTAAGTTGCAATGTAAATAGGGCTCAAGGTAAGTTCTTTCATGCATTTCACAGCCTTGGATGGAAACATGTTTGTAAACAATCTATGCCTTTAAAACTGGAATAAAATGGTAAAACATGCATTGGAGTTATGGCTATTCCAGCCTTGTCACAACTTTTACATATGGCGAGGAGGCAGGCTGCAGGTCGTCTTCGCCCTCCTTCAAAAATTGGTCAGAGACTTGTGTGCATGAAGATGTAAATTGAACTTGCGAGGGACCTTTGGTCCCTTGCGTTCAACACCTGCATCCCTCCTTGAATTCTGCACATTGGTCATATCATAAACACACAACACAAGCTACTTTAGAGTAAATGTAGACAGTCCTTGTTACCTTGCAGGGTTTTGTTTTTTAGAGAATCTTAAGTGTAAATTGATTCTCACGCTGCGTGCAGTATTTTTCAGTGGGCTTTGTATTTCTTTCAAATTTGGACACATAGTCTAATGGTGGTCAGCCGACACGTGTTTCAAACCCAAGGGATCCTTATCAAGGCAAGGAATTATTGTAGAAAGTGGGGATGTTGCCCAAGGATGACCCATATGGTATGAGTCAGCTAGTATCTCGCCCAGATTTGGGTCTTTTTTAGTCCGATGCTGATGCTTTCGCTCGCGAAGTGTCGTGAGCAAAGTGAAGTGAGGGAACTTAAATAACAAGAGCTCAGCGCATCGAGAGCCCAATTCTCTCTCTACATTAGAGTAAATCCATAAAGATCCTGTCCCTCACCCTACACAATCGATGCTCACACGGGCACCCCATTCCTAAACTTCAGCAAACACACATTTATGGACAAAACTAGACAATGCTCAGGTGGTTTAACCATATGTAAAATGCATAACGTTAAATCATATTGCTCCTCATTGAATCTGTTCTGACGGTTAGCAACTGGGAAATGCATGCATTAATTTCGGTGCTAAATTCATCCGCACTTCATCATTTTCATGAGTGATGTCATCGGTGATGTCATCAATCATATTTGTGATGTCATCTTTGATGTCATGGGTGTTATTCTTAGCAGTGCACGGTGGTGGTGCGAGTTATGGTTGCTTAGCTTACCATAAATAGTGAATTTCAGGGTCTTTTTGGTTTTACTTGTAACCATAACATTCCTTTAACAAAGTTTTTTCACTGAATTTGGTAGGTTTTTAGTAGCGCAACTTAACCATAACGTCACTTTAACAAAGTTTTTTCATTGAATTTCATAGGTTTTTATTAGTGCAACTTAACCATAACGTCCCCTTAACAACGTTTATTAATTGAATTTCATAGGTTTTTATTAGTGCAACTTAACCATAACATTCCCTTAACAAAGTTGTTCCATTGGATTTCATAGGTGTTAATGAGTCCAACTTAACCATAATGCCCCTTTGACAAAGTTTTCTCAGTGAATTTCATAGGTTTTTATTAGTGCAACTTAACTATAACGTCCCCTTAACAAAGTTTTTTCATTGAATTTCATAGGTTTTTATTAGTGCAATTTAACCATAATGCCTATGAACAACTGACATCATTGCAGACCTTCCGGACAGTGCCACAAGACCATATGCTGGTGCGCCTCATGATGACGTGTCCGAGAAACCGTATGCACTTCACAATAAGATCTGTGCTTCGCGGACAGATCTGAACTGCATTTTCTACTGATCTAGGAACTTTCATCTTCAAAATGTCCCTTGTACACCAACACCTATTCCTACTCATCCATAAACAATCTAGTACACAGTCCTTACTTTTAGCAAAACTGCTATTTATCTTAAAATGGAATCAGCTAATGCCATCCCTCCTGCCCAAGAGACACCATCACTGCTGTAATCAAGGAGCATGAGAAACACTGCCCCCTACCTTAGAAATAACACATGCGGAACATTTTCCACTGTCTATCTGCCCCTCCATATTAATGTTTGGTGCCTCTTCCCTCAATTCCCTACCCACCTTTCGCTCTAGGTTCTCCTGCCAAAAATAAAAATGCATCCATAAACAATAAAAGAAATGTTCCTTTAGGAACCACCTTTCACGGTTAAAAAATAGAACTAAAAAAAACGTATAGACTCCATCTACTTTATATTTCTCAGTAAAGTACATAGACCCAATAAGATTTTCCAACATTTCCATTTGCATTTTGTGTTATGCTAATGGCGATATTGTGGCGTTTATCACCTGTTCCAATGATGGAATGTTGATACCGGCCTGACAGCCCAAGTTATCAGCCCAAGCAAAGTGAGGGTGGATAACGAGGTCTCCAGACCACTATCCCCCCATTTCAGCCCCTGTAATGGGGGATGAAGGCCATTAGCACCCTAGGTTCCCAAAGTGATAAATTTGACAAGTGCAATGTTGTGTTTTTAATATGTTTTTACTGCAATGTCCGCGGACACCGGCTGATGTCTGCGAATCCAAGATAGCGGGCGTTTCCAAAAATCTGATGTACCTCACGCTTCACGCCAACCAGTCAGCGAGCACGTTGTGTGTCCGCGGACATGACGCAAGTCTATTAGCCAATTGGTGTCCTGTCCGCGTAGCGAACAGTGAAGTGTGTCCGTGGAGCGGACATAAATATCACTAATTTCTTTGCCTTACATTTTGGTCATTTAAAAACAAAACTATGGGACGGATTTACACCAAATTAACAAAAGCACACTTTTGGGTCTAAGCCGCCGCTCCTGCTGCAAATTTGGCGAAAATCCGTCAAGCGGTTTGGGCTGTAGGCGCGAGCAAAGTTTTTTCCCATTATGGGAAAAATACATTTTGGGACCCCCTGTATAACTTTGCCCCCCTTGACCAAACCTCACCAGACTTTGCAAAATTCAGAGTGGGCCATATACTTTTTTTTGCAAAGTTTGGTGAGGATTCGTCCAGGGGGAGCGAAGTTATAAGCCACCCAAAAAGTGTTCTTCGTATGGGTTTAGCAACTTAACCATAACTACATTGCCGCTACCGCAGGCCATGTAATATGTCTAATAGCTGGTGGTCATTTTGGTCCCAGTGGAACATTTTTGTAACTGATGGTATTTATTCAACAACTGAAAATGCAGAAATAATTGCCTTCCACTCTTGATATATTTACTTCTGGTTCTACTGACATCTTCCTTAGTACCCCAGAAGAAATATCATACTGCATGCAATAATACGCAATGCCTATTCTGCAGTCATTCCCACCTGGCAGAGTGTTTCTTCTGGTGCGGAAGTAACACCCTGCCTAGTGTTACTCACTCAAAGGGGAGTAACTGGAGGGATAGCCCAAAACAGACACACGACTTAGGGTTGTAATTATATATATATATATATATATATATATATATATATATATACTGAGAAGGGGGTTTGTCTTGGCTGTAGTAGTCAAAGCATTTTGCAATTTATTTTCATGCAATTGAAATCTTCTGTGTATTGACTATCCATAGATCGTGCTACCTTTTGCCTATACATGCATACGTGTACATCGAGAACACACAACATACGCTTTCTTTTTAGTGAAATTGGGTACAGCTTTTAATATATTGCTGACCTATTAACTCTTATATACTTTTTTACATGTTCATGGAATAACACAACTATTTCAATCTGTGCAGAAGTGCAATTATCTTACACATCGACAATCGTGAACAATGAGTACGAAAACTACAATACAAGCATAACCAAAGTTAAACAAATTGATACAAGGATATACTTCATAGTGAAAACTAGAAGGAGCAGAGAACCACATACATGAAAATTCGTCTAGTACATGTTGGTTTTCTAATTGTACATCATGGTTTTCTTAACAAGTTTTACCAATCAGATAGAGCTTATATTTTTATTGTTACTCCAGGTGAAAGACCTTGGGAAGGTCTGTCATAGCCAGGCTACAGGGTGACGATTTGGTCACCGTTTAGCCTGGCTATGACAGACCTACCCAAGGTCTTTCACCTAGAGTAACAACAATAATACTCACTCAAAGGGTTACAGTGTCATGTGGGTACTTTCCAGCAGCTGCTGGAAGGTCCTACAAACAAGCACATTTTGCAAACCTGTACACGGCAGGAGATGATGCTTGCCTTGGTGGTGTTGAGCTCCCGGCCCTTGTTCTATCTATTGAGCAAAGGGATGTCGCTGAAGTATGAACTCCTATTGATTTGGAAATTGTGCAAAGCCCGCTTGTGTTCTGTCAACACAGGAGGCGGAAATAGCGGATTATCAGCCGCAAGGTGACATTACGTCCCCAGTGGCATCATACGAAGAGGGCGCAAGACAGGCTGCTGCTCCTGCCTCCTCTTATACAGGCAGATTAATGGCTCTTTGGTTCGATTGTAATAACATTAGGGTGGGCAAAAGGCTGCACTGCTAATAGCAAGTGGCTGATTTAATCAGGTTTGCTGGCTTTCCCAACGCGGTGAAGGGCTTGGCAGGGCACTCTCGGCCTTTGAAAGGTATGCCTGCTCACAGCTGGGAAGTGACAGGAAGGGTGATATCCCGTGTGTAGAGTGTCAACAGCAGCGTGTGGAGTGCTATTGACAGGTATGTGTTTCTAAGGGGGGAATGTAAGCATCCATATTCATTGGCTGCTTTGGTGAGTGTGGTAATGCAGAGGTTGGTTTTGATGGTCTGAGGGTTAGCATGGCTTCCTTTTTTGTATTCTTATTTGTATTTATTTGTATGTATTTCCATATATAAAAGGCTTTCCACAAAATGCTGAATATAATACAACAGTAGTGTAAACCAACCAAAACTCACGAGTAAACAAGCATTGGCGATAGCAACCGTTTGGGCTTTTGTACAGGCAAGGAAAAGACACTTGTCAGGCACCGCCATAGCAGTATTAACTTCCCATTGTTGGTAGCAGGTGCAAAATGGTGTGAGTACTTGCGCATCTAATAGCAGTGCGTGGCAAAACTTAAAGCTTATGTGCAAGCCAAAAAAGTTGGCTTTGCCAATGCTTGTTTTAAATAGGACTTCAGTGGCTTTGCCAAAGCTTATTGTTAAAAGGGCTTCAGTGAAGGACATGCAGAGTGCTAATAAATCGAGCAGCCGAAGACAGGCCTGCTGAGACATTACACCAGCAGTGTATTTACAACTTCAATTAAGTCATTAACTTTCAGAAGACATTTGAACAAACACTGGCAGGCACTTTGGGTTCAAAGCCTGATGGCAAAGCTTGATTAAAGGGAGCTCAAAGAGTTCCCATGAAGAGGTGTATTGGGCAGGCAGAGGCAGGATTGGGTGGGAATGGCCATAGGGATCATCATGGCCCTAGACAGGCAATGGAAGGTCGTGTAACCAATCAACCCCTATGTGTTCCTCGTCATATGTCATCATTTTTCCCTATCTATACCCTGATGTAATTTTTCCCTATCTGTACACCAATGCAATACTTTTGGCTTATAGGTGGCCCGAACAACACCTCATAGACCAAACAAAAAAATTAGAGAATATGTTCTAAAGAACGGAAAAAAGCAGAGGAGAGCAAGGACCTGCTCATAAGTGGAATGCTATTCTAATGACCAGGGGCAAAGAGGACAAAAGACCGGAAACGAAACTGAGCATAAGTAGGCGAGGAACAGAAAAAAATAAATTGTGACTCTTATCTCAAAGCACGCCTTGGGGCATAAGACAAAATAAGTGAGGAGCAGGGTTGTGTGGCCAGCCCATGAACACATTTAGGGCCTAATTCACAGAAGGGTTTTATAATAGCAAAACCCCATTGGAAATCGACAATGCAGAGGAAGTGAAACTGAAGGCGTAGGTCAAAGGGCAGCCATTTAAAAGGTGAAAAGGTGTTAGAAATAGAATCCTGAGGAGAAAGGCAGAACAGCAGAGGTGTAGGCTGGACGACGAGCAGCACGTTGATGGGCGGAAAGTCCTAATAATGAAGCAGGGTAATAGGCTAGATGAGAACAAATGGGCAAATGAGTTTTTGCATAGACTTGCATAATAGCCTGGCACTTAAGGGGTTGCCTTGCAGAGTAAGAAATGAGCGAGTTTTGCATATATTAAATAGGGGAACAGGACAGCCCCTGGCAGGACTGCGTTTTTGTTTCATTTTACCACATGAAGCATGTGAGATAAATGTGTCTTTTAATTGTTTAATGTCAGTATTTGTGTTGTAAGGACGGACCCTGGGGACATCAAGTTGGTTGATATCACGTTTTATCATTTATTTGCATTTTTAAAGCAGTCACACAGCCTTGGCGCTTTGAAGCGCTGTTACAGGAATATGGGCCTCATTATAATCTTGGCGGAATGGGTTAACGGGTGCCTCTAATGGATGCAGACCCATTAAACCCATTCCGCCTGATTACGAGGTCCCCTCGCGGGACCCAGTAAGGACGCCTGGTAAAACGAGGCGTTGTTACCGGGTCCCGCGACGGGACCAGGGAGCTAACAATGGGCAGGTCGTTATCGGCCCGTGGCTAGCTCCCTGCACCCATTCCCATGAAGCCCTATGGGGGCTCGAATGGGAATGGGGAGGGCCCGGGTACCCGGAGGAAGGAATTACCGGGCCCTCCAAACTCGAAATGGCCTGGTAATTCCCCATTCAGGGAAACCGGACCCGGTTTTGGAGGCAGCCATGCCACGCCAAAGCCGTAATGAGGCCCAATGTCTCTTAGTTACGTATTTAAAACCCAGAGTTTTCTAAGCGCGGACCCGTGGATTGAACCTGTGATGCTTTGTGTCGTCTTGTTTCCAAGGCAAGCATGTTGCCACTGAGCTATCCTCCCAGGACGTTCCTTTATTCATGTTGCATTATGTAGGTAGCTAAGGAGCAGTGCTGATCCCCGAAGGGAACCAACTGGCACCCACCCTCAAGGCTTACATCTCCAACTGCCTGAGGTGGAAGCTCGTTCACAGCTAAACCTTCCATGCACAATCGCACAGCATTACCTCAGTGGCCTCATACACTCCATGAATCTAGGGCATCAACATATAACAATATGCCACACTGGTTTGCAATACTTTTAACATCAGCTGCCATGTGTTACCAGCATTTCATATGTTACTCGTTGTATAGGGGTGCATAACTGCTGTTTCTGGGGGCTGGAAGAAGCTTACAAGGCTTCAATGGTGGGCCAGATGGTCGAAGGAGAGTCAGACAATGCCCCATGGAAACCTTTTGACGAAAAGAAAGATTTTTGAGGTGCACTGATTGACTTTGTTGCTCTAATGTTTAGCTTTAGCAGGTGTATGACAGTGTGTTTAAAATCTTACCTTGCGTAGTGTCGGTTACAAAAGCGGTGCACACGCTCGCAAGCAGCCCTGAGGTTCTTGAATCATTTCTCCCTCACACATGCAACAAACCCATGCATGTGCCTCCCATGTGTACGGAGGATGAAATATCATTGGCCTTCACATGCATTTTTAGTAAACTGTCTTTAGCTATAGAAAATGGAGACATACGGCCCAATTTTCCAAAATGTCTTTATTTACGCAAACAAGAGCAGATTAGTACAATTTCTGGGAAAGCGTTTTTATTTAATTAAAATAAAGGATCACCCTAGCATTTTCAGTAAACACAGAAGGGTAACAAGCACAGACACCAAACTCAGAATTAAATTGGTGGTTGCTAATTGCAACTGGAAAGAGAGAATCAGAAACTAATCTGATTCTAAGTACGCTCACTCGTCGCCCTCCATATGGAGTTGAATATAAATTACAAATGCTTAAGAATCCCCAAAATAATAGTCTGAATCAAAACGTTCTGTTACAAGTGGTATAACCACTTTGTATCAAATGATCTTATGCCTCCAGCAGCTTCTACTGACACGTTACCACGAGGTGTATCCTTATATTAGTGAAACAAAATGGCTGTTCTCTTATACCGTGTCATGGCAGTGACACAGTAGCACGATGACGTCATCACTTTCACCCATACACATGACATCACGATCTGCTGCGCCAAGTCATAACGTCTGGATATGTCTAAATATGTGAAAATATTTAAGATTCATTCCCCCAATCATGTTTCTCTCCAATTAGGTGAGGTAACATATTTGTGGTTAGAGTATAACAGTCCCCATCTTATATGTGTAAGAAAAGTTCTATTGGCATATTAGGGGCTTAGGGGATAAAGAGGGTAATTCATAGAAATTCGCACAAAAGTGGCGCACGCGGCTGGCGCACAGTGTCCCCGTGCGATACACTGCGCCAGCCGCGTGCGAAAAAATCCTTTTCATCGCACAGCGAATTCATGGATTTTAGCCTCCGAAACCAGCCGTGGCGCAGAGTGGCTCAGCGACCCTGCAGCAGCGCCAGTTACGCCCCGAAGAATGCCCTCGCGCAAGGAAAAGCCTTAAAAATTCCCAAATCATCGCAAAGGGCTGCGCTAACCCTGGACCAGTTCACAGGGCTGCCAAACAGCAAACGCCAAGCGGGGAACGTGTATTTCAGTGGTTCTCGGGAAGTTTTACACGCGATTGTCCTGGGTACGTGTACATCAGGGGTGCGTGGGAAGTAACACACGCGATTCATCAGGGCACGTGTATTCCAGGGGTGCGCAGGAAGTATCACACGCAAAAACAGCAGGGTACGTGCATTTCAGGGGTGCGCGGGAAGTATCACACGCGATTCCATCAGGGTACGTGTATTCCAGGGGTGCGCGGGAAGTATCACACGCAAAAGCAGCAGGGTACGTGTATTCCAGGGGTGCGCGGGAAGTATCACACGCAAAAGCAGCAGGGTACGTGTATTTCAGGGGTGCGCAGGAAGTATCACACGCGATTCCATCAGGGTACGTGTATTCCAGGGGTGCGCGGGGAGCATAACACGTGAATTGCACCCTCTACACCCTCCATGGCCCCTGCAGGTGGCCCACACCACAGGGGCCTACCCTGCACATGTCCCGCAGGCAGCCCATCCACCATGCCCATGCCCCCCAGCCAACCCACATGTCACCTTGCACTACTGCCCACCAACGCATGTCCCCCTGCACCCCCAGGCCCCAGCATCCAGGGGCACCCTCCACCAGGCCCCCACACATGTCCAACTCCTGTCTCCCAGCACCCCCACCCCCAGCAGTCAGGGACACCCTCCACCAGGCCCCCACTCATGTCTCCCATCACCCCCACCCCCCAGCATCCAGGGGCACCCTCCACCAGGCCCCCACTCATGTCCAACTCATGTCTCCCAGCACCCCTACCCCCCAGCAGTCAGGGACACCCTCCACCAGGCCCCCACTCATGTCTCCCATCACCCCCACCCCCCAGCATCCAGGGGCACCCTCCGCCAGGCCCCCACTCATGGCTCCCATCACCCCCACCCCCCAGCAGTGCAGGGCACCCTTCACCAGGCCCCCACTCATGTCTCCCATCATCCCCACCCCCCAGCAGTCAGGGGCACCCTCTACCAGGCCCCCACTCTTGTCTCCCATCACCCCCACCCCCCAGCATCCAGGGGCACCCTCCACCAGGCCCCACTCATGTCCAACTCATGTCTCCCAGCACCCCCTCCCCCCAGCAGTGCAGGGCACCCTCCACCAGGCCCCCACTCATGTCTCCCATCAACCCCACCCCCCAGCAGTCAGGGGCACCCTCCACCAGGCCCCCACTCATGTCCCTCTGCACCCCCACCCCCAGCATCCAGGGGTACCCTCCACCAGGCCCCCACTCATGTCCAACTCATGTCCCCCTGCACCCCCACCCCCCAGCATCCAGGGGCACCCTCCACCAGGCCCCCACTCATGTCCAACTCATGTCCCCCTGCACCCCCACCCCCCAGCATCCAGGGGCACCCTCCACCAGGCCCCCACTCATGTCCAGCTCATGTCTCCCAGCACCCCCACCCCCCAGCAGTCAGGGGCACCCTCCACCAGGCCCCCACTCATGTCTCCCATCATTCCCACCCCCCAGCATCCAGGGGCACCCTCCACCAGGCCCCCACTCATGTCTCCCATCACCCCCACCCCCCAGCAGTGCAGGGCACCCTCCACCAGGCCCCCACACATGTCCAACTCATGTCCCCCTGCACCCCCACCCCCCAGCATCCAGGGGCACCCTCCACCAGGCCCCCACTCATGTCTCCCATCACCCCCACCCCCCAGCAGTGCAGGGCACCCTCCACCAGGCCCCCACTCATGTCCCTCTGCACCCCCACCCCCAGCATCCAGGGGTACCCTCCACCAGGCCCCCACTCATGTCCCCCTGCACCCCCACACCCCAGCATCCAGGGGCACCCTCCACCAGGCCCCCACTCATGTCCAACTCATGTCCCCCTGCACCCCCACCCCCCAGCATCCAGGGGCACCCTCCACCAGGCCCCCACTCATGTCCAGCTCATGTCTCCCAGCACCCCCACCCCCCAGCAGTCAGGGGCACCCTCCACCAGGCCCCCACTCATGTCTCCCATCATTCCCACCCCCCAGCATCCAGGGGCACCCTCCACCAGGCCCCCACTCATGTCTCCCATCACCCCCACCCCCCAGCAGTGCAGGGCACCCTCCACCAGGCCCCCACACATGTCCAACTCATGTCCCCCTGCACCCCCACCCCCCAGCATCCAGGGGCACCCTCCACCAGGGCCCCCACTCATGTCTCCCATCACCCCCACCCCCCAGAAGTACAGGGCACCCTCCACCAGGCCCCCACTCATGTCCCCCTGCACCTCCAGCATCCATGCGCACCCTCCACCAGGCCCCCACTCATGTCCAACTCATGTCCCCCTGCACCCCCACCCCCCAGCATCCAGGGGCAACCTCCACCAGGCCCCCACTCAGGTCCAACTCATGTCCCCCTGCACCCCCACCCCCCAGCATCCAGGGGCACCCTCCACCAGGCCCCCATTCATGTCCAACTCATGTCCCCCTGCACCCCCACCTCCCAGCATCCAGGGGAACCCTCCACCAGGCCCCCACTCATGTCCAACTCATGTCTCCAATCACCCCCACCCCCCAGCAGTCAGGGGCACCCGCCAGCAGGCCCCCACTCATGTCTCCCATCACCCTAACCCCCCAGCATCCAGGGGCCCCCTCCATCAGGCCCTCACTCATGTCCAACTCATGTCTCCCAGCACCCCCACCCCCCAGCAGTGCCCCCACTCATGTCTCCCATCACCCCCACCCCGCAGCAGTCAGGGGCACCCTCCACCAGGCCCCCACTCATGTCTCCCATCACCCCCCACCCCCCAGCAGTGCAGGGCACCCTCCACCAGGCCCCCACTCATGTCCCCCTGCACCCCCACCCCCCAGAATCCAGGGGCACCCTCCACCAGGCCCCCACTCATGTCCAACTCATGTCCCCCTGCACCCCCCCCCTCCAGCACTCAGGGGCACCCTCCACCAGGCCCCCACTCATGTCCAACTCATGTCCCCCTGCACCCCCACCCACCAGCATCCAGGGGCACCCTCCAACAGGCACCCACTCATGTCTCCCATCACCCCCACCACCCAGAATCCAGGGGCACCCTCCACCAGGCCCCCACTCATGTCCAACTCATGTCCCCCTGCACCCCCACCCCCCAGCATCCAGGGGCACCCTCCACCAGGCCCCCACTCATGTCCAACTCATGTCTCCCAGCACCCCCACCCCTCAGCAGTCAGGGGAACCCTCCACCAGGCCCCCACTCATGTCTCCCATCACCCCCACCCCCCAGCATCCAGGGGCACCCTCCACCAAGCCCCCACTCATGCCTCCCATCACCCCCCCCCAGCAGTGCAGGGCACCCTCCACCAGGCCCCCACACATGTCCAACTCATGTCCCCCTGCACCCCCACCCCCCAGCATCCAGGGGCACCCTCCACCAGGCCCCACTCATGTCTCCCATCACCCCCACCCCCCAGCAGTGCAGGGCACCCTCCACCAGGCCCCCACTCATGTCCCCCTGCACCCCCAGCATCCAGGCGCACCCTCCACCAGGCCCCCACTCATGTCCAACTCATGTCCCCCTGCACCCCCACCACCCACCAGGCCCCCACTCATGTCCAACTCATGGGGCACCCTCCACCAGGCCCCCACGCAGGTCCAACTCATGTCCCCCTGCACCCCCACCCCCCAGCATCCAGGGGCATCCTCCACCAGGCCCCCACTCATGTCCAACTCATGTCCCCCTGCACCCCCACCCCCCAGCATCCAGGGGCACCCTCCACCAGGCCCCCACTCATGTCCAACACATGTCTCCAATCACCCCCACCCTCCAGCAGTCAGGGGCACCCTCCACCAGGCCCCCACTCATGTCTCCCATCACCCCCACCCCCCAGCATCCAGGGGCCCCCTCCATCAGGCCCCCACTCATGTCCAACTCATGTCTCCGAGCACCCCCACCCCGCAGCAGTGCCCCCACTCATGTCTCCCATCACCCCCACCCCCCAGCAGTCAGGGGCACCCTCCACCAGGCCCCCACTCATGTCTCCCATCACCCCCACCCCCCAGCAGTGCAAGGCACCCTCCATCAGCCAGGCCCCCACTCATGTCCCCATGCACCCCCACCCCCGGAATCCAGGGGCACCCTCCACCAGGCCCCCACTCATGTCCAACTCATGTCCCCCTGCACCCCCCCTCCAGCATCCAGGGGCACCCTCCACCAGGCCCCCACTCATGTCCAACTCATGTCCCCCTGCACCCCCACCCCCCAGCATCCAGGGGCACCCTCCACCAGGCCCCCACTCATGACCAACTCATGTCTCCCAGCACCCCCACCCCCCAGCAGTCAGGGGCACCCTCCACCAGGTCCCCACTCATGTCTCCCATCACCCCCACCCCCCAGCATCCAGGGGCACCCTCCACCAGGCCCCCACTCATGTCTCCCATCACCCCCCAGCATCCAGGGGCCCCCTCCATCAGGCCCCCACTCATGTCCAACTCATGTCTCCGAGCACCCCCACCCCCCAGCAGTGCCCCCACTCATGTCTCCCATCACCCCCACCCCCCAGCAGTCAGGGGCACCCTCCACCAGGCCCCCACTCATGTCTCCCATCACCCCCACCCCCCAGCAGTGCAGGGCACCCTCCATCAGCCAGGCCCCCACTCATGTCCCCATGCACCCCCACCCCCGGAATCCAGGGGCACCCTCCACCAGGCCCCCACTCATGTCCAACTCATGTCCCCCTGCACCCCCCCTCCAGCATCCAGGGGCACCCTCCACCAGGCCGCCACTCATGTCCAACTCATGTCCGCCTGCACCCCCACCCCCCAGCATCCAGGGGCACCCTCCACCAGGCCCCCACTCATGACCAACTCATGTCTACCAGCACCCCCACCCCCCAGCAGTCAGGGGCACCCTCCACCAGGTCCCCACTCATGTCTCCCATCACCCCCACCCCCCAGCATCCAGGGGCACCCTCCACCAGGCCCCCACTCATGTCTCCCATCACCCCCACCCCCAGCAGTGCAGGGCACCCTCCACCAGGCCCCCACACATGTCCAACTCATGTCCCCCTGCACCCCCACCCCCCAGCATCCAGGGGCACCCTCCACCAGGCCCCCACTCATGTCTCCCATCACCCCCACCCCCCAGCAGTGCAGGGCACCCTCCACCAGGCCCCCACTCATGTCCCCCTGCACCCCCAGCATCCAGGCGCACCCTCCACCAGGCTCCCACTCATGTCCAACTCATGTCCCCCTGCACCCCCACCACCCAGCATCCAGGGGCACCTTCCACCAGGCCCCCACTTAGGTCCAACTCATGTCCCCCTGCACCCCCACCCCCCAGCATCCAGGGGCACCCTCCACCAGGCCCCCACTCATGTCCAACTCATGTCTCCAATCACCCCCACCCCCCAGCAGTCAGGGGCACCCTCCACCAGGCCCCCACTCATGTCTCCCATCACCCCCACCCCCCAGCATCCAGGGGCCCCCTCCATCAGGCCCCCACCCATGTCCAACTCATGTCTCCCAGCACCCCCACCCCCCAGCAGTGCCCCCACTCATGTCTCCCATCACCCCCACCCCCCAGCAGTCAGGGGCACCCTCCACCAGGCCCCCACTCATGTCCCCCTGCACCCCCACCCCCCAGAATCCAGGGGCACCCTTCACCAGGCCCCCACTCATGTCCAACTCATGTCCCCCTGCACCCCCCCTCCAGCATCCAGGGGCACCCTCCACCAGGCCCCCACTCATGTCCAATCATGTCCCCCTGCACCCCCACCCCCCAGCAGTCAGGGGCACCCTCCACCAGGCCCCCACTCATGTCTCCCATCACCCCCTCCCCCCAGCATCCATGGGCACCCTCCACCAGGCCCCCACTCATGTCTCCCATCACCCCCACCCGCCAGCAGTGCAGGGCACCCTCCACTAGGCCCCACTCATGTCTCCCATCACCCCCACCCCCCAGCATCCAGGGGCACTCTGCACCAGGCCCCCACTCATGTCCAACTCATGTCTCCCAGCACCCCCACCCCCCAGCAGTCAGGGGCACCCTCCACCAGGCCCCCACTCATGTCTCCCATCACCTCCACCCCCCAGCATCCAGGGGCACCCTCCACCAGGCCCTCACTCATGTCTCCCATCACCCCCACCCCCCAGCAGTGCAGGGCACCCTCCACCAGGCCCCCACTCATGTCTCCCATCACCCCACCCCCCAGCAGTCAGGGGCTCCCTCCAAGAGGCCCCCACTCATGTCTCCCATCACCCCCCAGCATCCAGGGGCACCCTCCACCAGGCCCCCACTCATGTCCAACTCATGTCTCCCAGCACCCCCACCCCTCAGCAGTGCAGGGCACCCTCCACCAGGCCCCCACTCATGTCTCCCATCACCCCCACCCCCAGCAGTCAGGGGCACCCTCCACCAGGCCCCCACTCATGTCTCCCATCACCCCCACACCCCAGCAGTGCAGGGCACCCTCCACCAGCCCCCCACTCATGTCCCCCTGCACACCCATCCCCCAGCATCCAAGGGCACCCTCCACCAGGCCCCCACTCATGTCCAACTCATGTCCCCCTGAACCCCCACCCCCAGCATCCAGGGGCACCCTCCACCAGGCCCCCACTCATGTCCAACTCTTGTCCCCCTGCACCCCCATCCCCCAGCATCCAGGGGCACCCTCCACCAGGCCCCCACTCATGTCCAACTCATGTCCCCCTGCACCCCCACCCCCCAGCATCCAGGGGCACCCTCCACCGGGCCCCCACTCATGTCCAACTCATGTCTCCCAGCACCCCCACCCCCCAGCATCCAGGGGCACCCTCCACCAGGCCCCCACTCATGTCTCCTGTTAGGGAGAATTCTCTGTTTAGGCTGAATTTCCTAACCTAGTGAGTCCCCCAGCAGCTTTGCTGGATTTCTGGAGTTTGTTTTTTTTCCATCCTGCCAAGAGTGAGACTCTTTTTCTCCCACTCTTGGACGTGAATGTGTGTAATTCCTTTGAATGTCAATGTGTTCTATGGGCTATGGGGTCTTTTACTCCATAGGGTCTCATATGTTTTGCTATGTGTGTTACACCGCACCCTCCGTGCCGTAGCACTGGGGCGTCCTAGCGGACCTCCACCATTGACTCCATACCCGGGGACTGACTACTTTGTTCCACTTTTGGCGGGCTTCTGTACAGAG
Source organism: Ambystoma mexicanum (assembly GCF_040938575.1). NCBI lineage: Eukaryota > Metazoa > Chordata > Amphibia > Caudata > Ambystomatidae > Ambystoma > Ambystoma mexicanum. Next base: position 1,135,259,760 of record NC_090921.1, on the reverse strand, counting down.
AGCCTCCAAAGTGGTGCCATTCTGTCTGGGTTACCACAGGGGTGTGGGAGGGGGTTTAGGCACCCTGGACTGAGTTGCCTTGCCAACTCCAGTCGCACTCGGGTGTGATTGGCCCAAGTGGTGAGCCTCCCCGCTTACCACTTAGCGTGTTTTGAGTGACAGCTAGGCTGAATGAATGGAGGTTTTCTGCATAAAAGCAGGGCTTTTGGGACTGGATCTTCAGAAGTCGCCACAGGACCTAAGAATCCGACGAGGGTAAAGCTGAGCTGACCTGCAACAACGACACCTCTGATGGGGCCCTGCTGAACCGACTCACCACTTCCCGACGACAGAGGTGATCTCCCGGCCGGAGAGTCTCTTCCCCTGACTGGTGGGAACAACCAGTCGCCTTTGCTTTTTCTTCGCTCCAGGACGCAGTGGTCGAATTGCCCGTGCAGAGCACCTCGGCAACCGGATAGCCACTACCCCTGTACCGCGACCAAAAGGTGTTGCCTTGTGACAGAGCACTCCGCGGCTGGTCTTTTCCCTGGTGGTGCAACGATCTTCAACTTTCCTTCGACGATGAGATCATCTCTTCTCTTGGCAAAGACCCGACGTGCATCCACCACCAGGAACAACTGCCCCCGCCGGAGCTGCCTCTCCACAAACAAGGTACCGTGTCCGCCTGGCTTCCCTTTCTACCGGATAGAGTGAGGTGTCTTAATCCTCGCCTTTCCATTGGGTCGCCTTCAAGCTTTCTTTAACTTTCTGTTCTGAACTGGTCCAAACTTTCCATAACAATTTGCGATAAAGACTCGAAGCGCATTTCCACTGAGAAACGTTTTGGGACATATCGACTTGCCTCTCTCCGAGTGGGCCTGGTCTCTGAACTTTGTGATCTGCAGTAGACCCTGCCTTATTTGCCTTGCATTTGTCCGTAAAGTATTGGTACCGAGTTGATTTCATAACCTGCCTTATTTTTCTCTCCCGTCCTAACGAATACTAGAGTGTCATCTAGGTTAAAGCATACACCTCTGTCTGCAAATAAGTGATGCCGGTGAACCTAGACTTGTCGAACTATTGTTAGGGGGATTGATCTGTTTCTTCGTATAAGTAATTGTGATTGAAGTTGTTTGCCGTATTAGTGCCAGAGTGTTTTCCATAGATGTGCTGCTATAAATAAATGCCTTTATATCTTTACACCGAAGCCTTGTTCCGTGTTTGCTTGTTCTACTGTGTAGATTGCCCTATTTTGTATACTCCACATAATGTCTAACTCTTCTTGAGCGAAGTCTGACTGCTTAGCCACAGCTACCAAGTGAATCTGCGTGGTACAGACTGCTACCAAGTGGGTTTACTGCCAAACACCTGTAGTCCTAAATCTTTTGCAGTGGTCCCAGAGGGAACTGCACAGGTTTCGGCCTAATATCTCCCATCACCCCCACCCCCCAGCAGTGCAGGGCACCCTCCACGAGGCCCCCACACATGTCCAACTCATGTCCCCCTGCAACCCACCCCCCAGCAACCAGGGGCATCTTCCACCAGGCCCCCACTCATGTCTCCCATCACCCCCACCCCCCAGCAGTGCAGGGCACCCTCCACCAGGCCCCCACTCATGTCCCCCTGCACCCCCAGCATCCAGGGGCACCCTCCACCAGGCCCCCACTCATGTCCAACTCATGTCCCTCTGCACCCCCACACCCCAGCATCTAGGGGCACCCTCCACCAGGCCCCCTCTCATGTCCAACTCATGTCCTCCTGCACCCCCACCCCCCAGCATCCAGGGGCACCCTCCACCAGGCCCCCACTCATGTCCAACTCATGTCCCCCTGCACCCCCACCCCCCAGCATCCAAGGGCACCCTCCACTAGGCCCCCACACATGTCTCCCATCACCCCACCCCCAGCAGTGCAGGGCACCCTCCACCAGGCCCCCACTCATGTCCCCCTGCACCCCCACCCCCCAGCATCCAGGGGCACCCTCCACCAGTCCCCCACTCATGTCCAACTCATGTCCCCCTGCACCCCCACCCCCCAGCATCCAGGGGCACCCTCCACCAGGCCCCCACTCATGTCCAACTCATGTCCCCCTGCACCCCCACCCCCCAGCATTCAAGGGCACCCTCCACCAGGCCCCCACTCATGTCCAACTCATGTCCCCCTGCACCCCCACCCCCCAGCATCCAGGGGCACCCTCCACCAGGCCCCCACTCATGACTCCTATCACCCCCACCCCCCAGCATCCAGGGGCATCCTCCACCAGGCCCCCACTCATGTCTCCCATCACCCCCACCCCCCCAGCAGTGCAGGGCACCCTCCACCAGGCCCCCACTAATGTCTCCCATCACCCCCACCCCCCAGCAGTCAGGGGCACCCTCCACCAGGCCCCCACTCATGTCTCCCATCACGCCCACCCCCAGCATCCAGGGGCACCCTCCACCAGGCCCCCACTCATGTCCAACTCATGTCTCCCAGCACCCCCACCCCCCAGCAGTGCAGGGCACCCTCCACCAGGCCCCCACTCATGTCTCCCATCACCCCCACTCCCCAGCAGTCAGGGGCGCCCTCCACCAGGCCTCCACTCATGTCTCCCATCACCCCCACCCCCCAGCAATGCAGGGCACCTTCCAACAGGCCCCCACTCATGTCCCCCTGCACCCCCACCCCCCAGCATCCAGGGACACCCTCCACCAGGCCCCCACTCATGTCCAACTCATGTCCCCCTGCACCCCCACCCCCCAGCATCCAGGGGCACCCTCCACCAGGCCCCCACTCATGTCCAACCATGTCCCCTTGCACCCCCACCCCCCAGCATCCAGGGGCACCCTCCACCAGGCCCCCACTCATGTCCAACTCATGTCTCCCAGCACCCCCACCCCCCAGCAGTCAGGGGCACTCTCCACCAGGCCCCCACTCATGTCTCCCATCACCCCAACCCCCCAGCATCCAGGGGCACCCTCCACCAGGCCCCCACTCATGTCTCCCATCACCCCCACCCCCAGCAGTGCAGGGCACCCTCCACCAGGCCCCCACTCATGTCTCCCATCACCCCCACCCCCCAGCAGTGCAGGGCACCCTCCACCAGGCCCCCACTCATGTCTCCCATCAACCCCCCCCCAGCGGTGCAGGGCACCCTCCACAAGGCCCCCATTCATGTCTCCCATCACCCCCACCCCCCAGCGGTGCAGGGCACCCTCCACCAGGCCCCCACACATGTCTCCCAGCACCCCAACCCCCCAGCACTGTGGGGCACCCTCCACCAGGCCCCCACACATGTCCCCCAGCCAACATGTCATCACAATCTAGACCCCTGGCCCTTATGGTCAGCCTCCAAATGCCAAACACCCACCCGAGTATTGCATCCACCCACTTAGAAATGGCAATAACATGATAGAACCCCAATTGCAAGTTTGGAAATGAACACATGTCCCTCACATACACCCAATGGGTGTCAGTGAATGTCAAAACCCATGTCATGATATGCATGAAACCAATGAGATGATACTACACATTGAAGTTTGAAGAAAAATTATGTATTAAAAGCAACATAAATTGAATCAAAAATAAACAAACAATAATGGGAATTTAAAAAAAATAAACCAGCATGTCCGTGAAATAATGCAAAACCACAAATCATAATCCAAAGGAAAGATTTCCAAAGTCACAGTCCACAAAAGTAAATCCAATGGAAAATTCAAATCGAAAACCATTGCTCCATGGGTAAATCATAAAAAAAAATGAAAATCCAAAAGTCAACTATATACAGATAAACAATCCAGGGTCCATGATCCCAACAGAAGAAATGAAACCTATCTAATAACACTACCTAATAAAAAAAACTATATACAAAAATGTGGCCCATTGTCCAAAAGGTCCAAAAATAATGCAAAACCAAAGGAAACCTAACACTAACTACAGAACTATTTACAAGGGCAGCGAGCTAGTACGACGGCTCACTTCGGGATGTTCCGGGCCAGGGCATCATCGAACTCCTGCTCAATGTCCCGGAGGCGGTCCTCCTCCATGGCCCCGAGGGTCTGCAGGGCCGTCGACATGTTCACCCCCAACTCCCTGCGGATTGCCTCGAGGCACTCGGCCCGCCTCAAGGCCCTCCACATGGAGTTCTCCGCCCTGACCATTTGAGCCATGCCTCTTCCGCCCGCTGCCGCTCCGCATCTATGGCGTGGCCCAACCGCTGCCACACGGAAGACTCTTCCCGTCCTGGGTCCTCCTGCCCTCCGGCCGATGCCTGCCCCGCCGATGTCGAAGGCCCCGAGCCATCATGGCTCCCACCACGTTGCTGCTGCTGCTGTGCCTCTGCCCGTGCACTGCCTCCTGCTGCCTGCACATCCTCCGCTGGCTGGGGTGCAGTCGTTGATGTGGCCACCCCTGCTGGACGTCCGACTCCCGACTGTGTCAGGGATGCCTCCTCCACCAGCCTGGCCGCACGGTCAGAGGCAGCTCCACAGGGCACCCAGGTGACTAATGTGTGGGAAGATGGCACGGAGGACGACTGGCGCATAGGGGGTTCAGTTGAGTTGGGGGTCGGAGCAAGCCCCATCAAACGGAGGAATCCGGCCTGGGTAACCTGTCACAGCAGGCCGACGCGGTCAACGAGCCATTCGAGATGACGTGCAGTCTCCTCATGAAAAGACTGCAGGTCACCTCGCATGGCCCGTTGACGCAACGCCACACCAGTCAGGACAGGCTCAACCCGGACCCGGATAGCCACGTCCGCAGGCAGAGGAAGGCCAGTTGTCGTGAGCTCATCCCCTGCCTGAAAACGGGTCTGGACGTAGGCATCCCTGCTGGTGCAAGATGATGCAGTGACAGGATCAGGGACAGGATTGCACACAGGCACCTCTGCCGTGACCTGTGCTGCCTCCTGTCCCTGGTCCTGCACTGCACCACTAGCACCAGTGGAATCCCCACCTCCAGGCCCCATCTCTGTTGCTTGCACATCCTCCTCCTCCACCAAACCCCCCACCAACCTGGATGACTCCATGCCATCTTCCCCCGTTGGGCCCTGTGGGGTCCAAGCTGCCCCTTCTGCTGCCGAGGAGTCCAACTCCGACCTCCGCCTCTTGGACCTCCCCCCGGCAGCTGCAGCCTGGGACGCGGCACCGGACTCCTCACTCCCCGACGAGATCACAACCTGGGAGGGGAGCCGGGCCTTGCGTCTCCGGCTGGCGGTGCAATACCCGCCGCTGTGCTCCACAGCACCTTCTCCGCCCTCTTCATCAGTTGACGCTGCAGACAGGGAGAAATAAAACACAGGCATCAGGGCACTGTACAATGGACACATACACACATGACAGTTGTACATGAGTGGCATTGGCAAACCTCAGACATGCATCACAATCGGCAACACACATGTCTTTTCAACTTGCACACATGAGCCATACCACAGCCATAACGCAACTGCCAGCACCATCCATACACATACAACAGCATGAGCAGGCAAAGGTGAGCCAGACATCACATGCAACACAGGGAGTGCACTACACATGCACGCACACCACAACACTTGCATGCATTTGTACACCTCAGCCAACTGTCGCAGTGTTCTGATGGTCATCCACGTCACATCTGCCAATCAGGTTTCCACATCCCGCTGCCACATGCATCCATGTTGCATCACTGTTGCACCCTTGTCAAATACACACACATGCACATGTACACAGTGCTGATACATGCAGCTGAAAACAACATACATGCGTAACATCACGAACATGCCTACTTACATACACATTCATCCAAACATGTGTGCCCACACAACTGCATTTGGCATGCAAGCCTACACACACAAGCACCATCCATGTCTCACACATGACAGCCCTCACATGTGTTAGCCTCACGGCCCTGTACACCCCCACCCCTACTCGGCCCCATACAAAAAGATGTGCAACCTGCACACTACTGGCACATCACCACATGCACAGCTTACAATCATGATGCATGTACACTTACCGCTCGACTCCAGACATGTCTGCCTCTCAAGGACCTGGACATGGAGCGCTGGGGATATGCGTTCCAGGACCCTCATCTGATCTTCCGACAAGTGGCCCCGGCGCCCCTTAGCATCCGCTGCCTTCAAGAGGCGCCGGGCCTTGTTGAGGGTCCTGGACCTGAAGTCCTCCCAGCGCTTCTTGACATGTTGGAAGTCGCGGACTGCCACCCCCTCCGCGTTGATGGCAGTCACGATGTCCGTCCAGATCCGAGTCCGTCCTTCCTTGTCAGCGCGCACGCTTCCGAAGAGGACATCATACTGCCCCAGGACACCAACTTTGGTGGCAGTGAAGCTGGTGCCCCTCTGCCTCTCTGGCCGGGGGTTGTCAGTGGTGCCAGTTGTTGCAGTGCCCGACATGACAACCCCAGAGGCAGGAGTGGGTGGTCAACTGGGTCCTGGGGCTGGGCTGTGGAGCGATGGAATCCCAGTCGGGAGTCTTCGGTTCCAGCAGGGGTGGTCACAGCAACAGCACCCCTGGCTGATGTGCAGGCAGCAAATGGCAAGGCACGTGGGCAGCAGGCAGTCAGGCAGCAGCAGATGGCAGGTGGGAGCGTGCACGGGGCTCTGGGGGGGCAGTAAATCGGCTTTCTGGGCAGGAGCGTGGTCTTCCGTGTGCTTACGCGTGGCCAGCTTGATACAGAGTGATTTTGCACTTGAAAATCCTGCACGTCTGCGTGTAATTCGAGGAAAGACCCTAAGCACGTAAGCGCGTCAGCACACGTACGTTAATTCATTGGCCCAAAGGCCCCCATGCGCATCTATGACGTCACACGCATGGGCGTAGAGAATGGTGCATGCAAAAAAAAAGATACATGTACGAGTGTCAAAGCGTGTAATTGGTGGAAATGGCCTAAAAGGTACATGTAGAACGCCATTTCCTTGTACGTGCTTTTCGTGGAGAGAGAGTGGGTGAAATCTGTACTTCTTGTCGGTTCACATGCGATTTACTTCACGGCGTTTCAAGTTCGTACTCCCTGTTACCTCTGACAGCTTTTTCTCTTTTCCTCTTTTTCCTGGGCCTGTTTCCTCAAACAGCGTTCCCTTCTACTGTTGTCCTGTCTCCTCAGACAGCGTACAATTCTTCTTTTGGCGGGGGTGTTGCCAACGCGCACACATGCATATTTTTCACGCTTTTGTTCCTGGCAGACGGTGAGTCGCGCACGTATTTAACATCTGTGCTTGCCCCGTGTGTCGCATACCCCTTCAGAGGTCATTCTAGGCTGCGTGTGACACGCATACGTTCATTCTTGTGTTTCTCGGTGCCACAGCGTAGTGCAGGTTTATTTTTCCACACACGTGGTCTAGGAGGGGTTGCGTGCACCTTACTTCCCTTTTTTGGGGTGCCTGTGTGTTGCGTGACCCGTCATCTTTCCCCAGGGGTGACATACAGCCTTGCTAGAGCACTAGGGTACGATTACCATCTGGTACCCAACCCCTTTGATCCCCAATTGCCCAGGGAAATAGTTCACAGCGACTCCCATACGCACAATAACATCAGTGCCATGGCTGGGAGGCGAACAAGCCGTAAGGGTGGCAAAGGTGGCTGAGCCCCAAGTGGTGGCCGTGGTGGATCCGGTAGGGGACGTGGCCATGACTTGCAGGGTGCCCCTAGCCCCCCATGTGTGGAGGAACAGTCAGGGACACCCATGCCCCCCCCCTAGGCCACGTGCGCCAGTGCACGTTGGTGTCATCAGGCCATGTGGATCAGGGGCAGCTAGGTCATCTGCTGCCCCGCATAGGCAGGCTGGGGAGGCTGCAGGGGCAACTGTGGCTCCATCCACCCCACCTCTCACACACCCAGCCAGGACAGTGTCGGTCCAAGTCCATCCTGCTGACATTCCCCCTGACACCATCACACTTGAGCTAATGCCTGCACCAACTCCCATGCTGAGTGTGCAATCCCACACTCCTAGTACAGAGTCCAACGGGGCTTCTGCCCCTAGTGTCCAGCGTGGCGTAGGACACTCAGAATCCCCACCACCTTCCAAGCGGAAGAGGAAGAGTGCTCGTCCAGTAGAGGCTGATGCCCCAGACACGGCTACACAGTCCAGCCCGTCAAGGAAGCCCAGCTTCAATGAGGCCGAACTGAATGCACTTGTAGAGTATGTGTCCGCACATGACCGCGAAATGGTGATTTTTGCAGGATCCAAGACCACACCTGCACAACGTCTGGCACACTGGCAGACCATCATAAGTGCCCTTGGAATCGTGAGGCGCACAGCTACTGAATGCTACAAGCACTGGAATGACCTGAAGCGCAGGGCAAATAATAAGCTGGCCTCAAGTCATGCCGCTACTCTAGTGACTGGAGGTGGGTCTCCAGCAGAGGACATAGAACTCACTCCACATGAGCATGTTGCTGGGACCTATGTCACGGAGGAACAGATCCAAGGCGTGGGAGAACTGGCAGATTACGAGGCATTGTCCGGTGAGTGCACATGCATGTGTGTGTCATCCATGTGCATGGTGTGTGTGTGAGGGCTTCTGTTTGGGTGCCAGGTGAGGGTGTGTGTGCCTGAGTGGTTTGGGGCACCCATGTGCCTCATCCAATACATTCTGCGCACCAGCATTTGGGTATAGCAGTATCACTTCTGCCAACATTAGACATCTAGCCCAACACCACGCCAGTTGCCCTTGAAGTGTCATCTTGCCACAACATTGTTGCTTATTTTCCTCTGTTTATTCAGGCAGATTGTTTGCATACCACCACTTTTACTAGGCATTTCTCAGTCCTATTGTCACATGTCTGACATGGCTATGGTACAGTGGACAGGCTTTTTTTCCTGGATATGATTTGTTTCGACATATCCCTGTGCTATAGGACCATTTTGGACTGGCAGCTCCAGGTTAAACATTTGAACCATTTCAATGAAAATAATCAATTTCATGAGCAAACTAGACTGAATTAACAATTGGTGCCCTCCTCTCCCTCTTCACTTTATGGCTAGGGTACATGCCATCTGTGTGATGGCATGTGTATTTGACCTGCCAATCACAGGCCAATGTGTGATGCCACTGCTAGGCAGCATGCAGCAAATGTGTTCATCTTCCATCTCGGTGTCATCAATGTGTGCCATCTGCCTCCCCTTCACACGCAGTGGCGGTGCATGCATGGGAGGGTTTTAGTCATGTGGGACAATCAAGTACTGTTTCTGTAGCTTCTCGGCCCTAATTGTGTGCCATAGTGCTAATGCCTGTTTCCATTTGTTTTCTTTTATGTCTTTGCAAGGGGTGACGCACTTGATACTGCTGGGGTTGTGGAGATGGTGCAGACCCAGGAGGAGTCTCAGGCCCGACCGACCACCAGTGAGGGACTTGGTGTGGTGGTGGGTGAGAACCCACAACTGCAGCAGGTCGTGCTCTCAAGGGGTGTCTCTGACTGCACCTCCCCCAAGCTGTATTCAGGTGTCGATTTGGATGATGAGACCTATGTGCCGTCGCAGGTGAGTGTTCCTGGGAGGGATTCTGTTCTGTCTGACCAACCTGCACCAGGGTTAGAACCCTCAATGGGGATGTCAGTGTTGGCAGGTACGCCTTTGGTGGTTACGGATGCAGGGTCACACTCCGCAACATCTGATCCTGTTCCTGGGCCAGCAGATCAGAGGGGGAATGCAGTCCTGCAGCCTCAGGCAGTGCCGGCACAGAAAGGCGCAGTTCGCCTTGCCCCAGACAAGTGTGGTGCCCGCCGACGTGGTGCCCGTACGCCACATGGCAATACCGCATGGGAGCAATCCATATACGGTATGGCAACTCAACAGGCAGCATCATCAGAGATGATGGCTCAGGCCATGGATAGGGTGGCCACTTCCATTGTCCCCCCCGAAAGGCTGATGGAGCGACTACAGCAGGCAACAGACTCCATCTGCCAGTCACACAGGGAGGACATGTTGGCGTCCGACAGGGACAGGCGGGCGGCACTGGCGACTCTGCGGGAAGCCATTTCCATAGAGTCCCAGGGCCACAGGGAAGCCCTGAGGGTGGAACTCCTTCACCTCAGGACGACTCTTGTTGAGCTTGAGGCTTCAACAAACAGAAGGACAGAACAGCAGCTGGAGCGTCTCACACGTACGCTCTCAGCTGAGATGCAGGCAATTAGGGCGGAGGTCCGGGCATCCCGTGAGTTGTTGCATGGGGACCTACGCACAATTATCCTCCAGAACGAGACCTTCCACACCCGCATGCTTGCTGCCATGGAGGACCAGACTAGGGCTTTGCGTGGGCTGCCTCCCATAGTGCCACCACCTCCTGATGCAGCTGCAGAGGGTGAGGAGAGCGACAGCAGTGGTTCTCTCACAATAGGGTAGCCGTGCAGGCCATGAGCCCATGGAGGTGTTTTTTTTTCGCAAGATCCACACAGGTGGGTTTTGGTGTGCACCCTGTCCTCGGACCTCCTGGGTGGCCTCCCCCACCCCCCCCCGGGCCCATTAATGGCCATTTTTGATTTTCTTTTTTTTTTTTTTAATTTTTTTTTTTGCACAGTGTGTTGCCTTGTGTGGCTCCCATGGGCATACACTGTATTGTGGCTGGGCACATGCAGGCTTGTCATGAATTTGGGTCAGATGCTTGGGTTTGTGTGACACACACCCCTCCTGCTTCCCGTTTCCATGGGCTTGCAAAGGGTGTGCCCAAGTGACCTTGACGTACATGGTGATGTTGGACTCCCATTTGATGTGTGGGGAGTCTGTAGTCAATACTGTGTATACATTCCTAGTGCATATTGTTGTTGTATTGTACACTGTATGGTGTATTGATATGTGCCCTTGCATCCATCTCATCCTCCTAATTTGCAGGTCCATTTCTCATGTCTTCACAAGGCGGTCTACCTTGGAACTGGAGTCCATGTTGTAAGCAGTGCACCTACACTCTTGCGTGGCGCTAACACTGTATACTTGGAAGTGTTCGAAGTGCTGGCATTATCAGGTAGTGAGGCTACCAATTTTTTAAGTCTGTAATTTCATGTTTAAGGTAGGTTGGAGGTTGTGTAGGTGATTGGTATTCTTGGTAAGTATTTGGTAATGTGTGTTGTAGGTCCTGCATTACTGTGAACATTTCATGTGTGGCCAGTTTCCATTAGGGACACTGTAGTTGGTGACACTTGGGGCATGTAGTGGGGATTAATTTGTTTGCTCTCACATTGCAGACATGCCATGGTGTGTTGTGTGGCCATGCCGGGGAGGGGTTGGGTGACATGGCACTGTTCTCATGTAGTATTTTGCAAGTGGGTATTCATTTCTGCTGCATGGAAGTGTGTCTTTTGATGACACTGCATTGGTGGTGTTTGTGTAGGTAGGGATGCACACATTGTGACACTTCCACATGAACAATCTCAGGCTGCTATGGTTCTGACAGTTGACTGTCCCTTTGTTTGTCTTAATTGTCAGGTCGAGTCATCATTGCTTATCAGATGGTATGTGCCAGGCCTGTGTGCACTCCACTGGGGTGTGATAAGTAATTAGCCACCAGCTGCGTACGGGCTGCCTCACCCCGTGCCCTCTCCCCTCCCATGCACAGCGGGCGTGCATGTGGTTGGGGATGTGGGGGCACCATCATGTCCACAGCCACGCCCCGGCGTGTTGCAACATTGTGCAGGACACATGTTGCCACTATGATCCTGCACACTACTGGGGGCGCATATAACAGCTGCCCGGCAGAACGGTCAAGGGAGTGAAAGCGTGACTTGAGCACTCCGAATGTGCGCTCCACTATGCCCCGGGTTGCAATATGGGCTGTGTTGTATCTTACCTCGGGAGGCGTGATGGGGTTCCGAATTGGCGTCATCATGTGGGTGCTCAGAGGGTAGACACTGTCCCCTGGTGAGGAGGTGATGGGTATCATTAGTGGGGTAGTGACATAACTCTGCATCTGACATGCATGCATGTGCAGTGGCATGCATACTCACCAAGCAGCCATGTATCGCCATGCCGCCCAGCTTCTAGGTCCCGGCTTAGGGTAGACATTTGGTAAATGAAGCTGTCGTGGGTGGACCCTGGATAGTTGGCATATACTGAGGTGATGATTCCCTTGGCATTACGTACTACCTGCACGTTGATGGAATGCCAGTGCTTGCGGTTCCTATAGATCTGCTCAGATGCCCTGGGGGGACGTAGTGCCACATGGGTGCAGTCAATGGCACATAGCACTTTGGGGAATTGTGCGACACCGTAGAAATCCAGGGGGTAGCCTTCTTTCTGCAGTTGTCCTGGGCAGGTATATGTGCCTGCGGACTGATGGGCGTGCAGTGGTGACACACCACCCACTATGGCACTTGTCCGCTGAAATGATCCAAAAGCCAAGAAGTGTAGTACATTGAGGACCTTCTCCAGGGGGCTGAGTGCTTGGGAGCACAGGGTGGGTGATGTGAGGTCATCCTCCCACTCACTGACCAAGTCCAGTATTATGTGTGGTGGAAACCTGTACCTCCCATACACCTGGTCATCAGGCATCCCAAAAAGGCTGGTTCTGGGAGTGAAAATTCCGGCCCTCACTATCCTCCTCCTCCTCCTTTGGTAACCCACGGCCACTGCTGCTAGGAACGGTATATTCATCCTGGCGTCTGAGCTTGTTTGTTGTTTGCGCGCACTTTTATGCTGCGCGGGTCGATGTACGCCTGCTTCATGCTGGCGTACGTGTTTCAGGATTGGACCATTTTTTTTTTGGCACGTTGTAGGCGACCGTGTGAATATTCCCGCCCACCCCAGGAATACACGTAACACGCTCTCCCAGGCCCAGTCGCGAGTAAATATTCCCGCCCACCCCTGGAATACACGTACCCCACTCTCACAGGCCCAGTCGCGTGTGGAACTTCACACGCACACCGAAATACACGTACCCTGCAAATTTGTGTGTGAAACTTCACACGCACCCCGAAATACACGTACCCAGGGCAATCGCGTGTGGAACTTCCTGCAAACCCCGTAATACACGTAGCCTGCTGGTATCGCGTGTGGAAGTTCACGCAGACCCATAATACACGTACCCTGATGGTATCGCATATGAGTATACCTGCGCACCCCAGGAATACACGTACCCAGGCAAATCGCACGGCTGGTGTGTGGGGGTGATGGGAGACATGAGGGGGGGCCTGGTGGAGGGTGCCCTGCACTGCTGGGGGGTGGGGGTGATGGGAGACATGAGTGGGGGCCTGGTGGAGGGTGCTCCTGGATGCTGGGGGGTGGGGGTGCAGGGGGACATGAGTTGGACATGAGTGGGGGCCTGGTGGAGGGTGCACCTGACTGCTGGGGGGTGGGGGTGCTGGGAGAAATGAGTGGGGGCCTGGTGGAGGGTGCCCTGCACTGCTGGGGGGTGGGGGTGATGGGAGACATGAGTGGGGGCCTGGTGGAGGGTGCTCCTGGATGCTGGGGGGTGGGGGTGCAGGGGGACATGAGTTGGACATGAGTGGGGGCATGGTGGAGGGTGCCCCTGACTGCTGGGGGGTGGGGGTGCTGGGAGAAATGAGTGGGGGCCTGGTGGAGGGTGCCCTGCACTGCTGGGGGGTGGGGGTGATGGGAGACATGAGTGGGGGCCTGGTGGAGGGTGCCCCTGGATGCTGGGGGGTGAGGGTGATGGGAGGCCTGAGTGGGGGCCTGGTGGAGGGTGCCCCTGGATGCTGGTGGGTGGGGGTGCAGGGGGACATGTGTGGGGGCCTGGTGGAGGGTGCCCCTGACTGCTGGGGGGTGGGGGTGCTGGGAGACATGAGTTGGACATGAGTGGGGGGCTGGTGGAGGGTGCCCTGCACTGCTGGGGGGTGGGGGTGATGGGAGACATGAGTGGGGGCCTGGTGGAGGGTGCCCCTGACTGCTGGGGGGTGGGGGTGATGGGAGACATGAGTGGGGGCCTGGTGGAGGGTACCCCTGGATGCTGGGGGGTGGGGGTGAAGGGAGACATGAGTGGGGGCATGGTGGAGGGTGCCCCTGACTGCTGGGGGGTGGGGTTGCAGGGGAATATGAGTTGGACATGAGTGGGGGCCTGGTGGAGGGTGCCCTGCACTGCTGGGGGGTGGGGGTGCTGGGAGACATGGGTTGGACATGAGTGGGGGCCTGGTGGAGGGTGCCCCTGGATGCTGGTGGGTGGGGGTGCAGGGGGACATGTGTGGGGGCCTGGTGGATGGTGCCCCTGACTGCTGGGGGGTGGGGGTGCTGGGAGACATGAGTTGGACATGCGTGGGGGCCTGGTGGAGGGTGCCCCTGACTGCTGGGAGGTGGGGGTGCTGGGAGACATGAGTTGGACATGAGTGGGGGCCTGGTGGAGGGTGCCCTGCACTGCTGGGGGGTGGGGGTGATGGGAGACATGAGTTGGACATGAGTGGGGGCCTGGTGGAGGGTGCCCCTGGATGCTGGGGGGTGGGGGTGAAGGGAGACATGAGTGGGGGCCTGGTGGAGGGTGCACCTGGATGCTGATGGGTGGGGGTGCAGGTGGACATGTGTGGGGGCCTGGTGGAGTGTGCCCCTGACTGCTGGGGGGTGGGGGTGCTGGGAGACATGAGTTGGACATGAGTGGGGGCCTGGTGGAGGGTGCCCCTGACTGCTGGGAGGTGGGGGTGCTGGAAGACATGAGTTGGACATGAGTGGGGGCCTGGTGGAGGGTGCCCCTGGATGCTGGGGGGTGGGGGTGATGGGAGACATGACTGGGGGCATGGTGGAGGGTGCCCTGCACAGCTGGGGGGTGGGGGTGATGGGAGACATGTGTGGGGACCTGGTGGAGGGTGCCCCTGGATGCTGGGGGGTGGGGGTGCTGGGAGACATGAGTTGGACATGAGTGGGGGCCTGGTGGAGGGTGCCCCTGGATGCTGGGGGGTGGGGGTACAGGGAGACATGAGTTTGGGCCTGGTGGAGGGTGCCCCTGGATGCTGGTGGGTGGTGATGCAGGGGGACATGTGTGGGGGCCTGGTGGAGGGTGCCCCTGACTGCTGGGGGGTGGGGGTGCTGGGAGACATGAGTTGGACATGAGTGGGGGCCTGGTGGAGGGTGCCCCTGACTGCTGGGGGTTGGGGGTGATGGGAGCCATGAGTGGGGGCCTGGTGGAGGGTGCCCTGCACGGCTGGGGGGTGGGGGTGATGGGAGACATGTGTGGGGGCCTGGTGGAGGGTGCCCCTGGATGCTGGGGGGTGGGGGTGCTGGGAGACATGAGTTGGACATGAGTGGGGGCCTGGTGGAGGGTGCCCCTCACTGCTTGGGGGTGGGGGTGCTGGGAGACATGAGTGGGGGCCTGGTGGAGGGTGCCCTGCACTGCTGGTGGGTGGGGGTGATGGGAGACATGAATGGGGGCCTGGTGGAGGGTGCCCTGCACTGCTGGGGGGTGGGGGTGCTGGGAGACATGGGTTGGACATGAGTGGGGGCCCTGTGGAGGGTGCCCTGCACTGCTGGGGGGTGGGGGTGCTGGGAGACATGAGTTGGACATGAGTGGGGGCCTGGTGGAGGGTCCCCCTGGATGCTGCGGGGTGGGGGTGCAGGGGGACATGAGTGGGGGCCTGGTGGAGGGTGCCCCTGGATGCTGGTGGGTGGGGTGCAGGGGGACATGTGTGGGGGCCTGGTGGAGGGTGCCCCTGACTGCTGGGGGGTGGGGTGCTGGGAGACATGAGTTGGACATGAGTGGGGGCCTGGTGGAGGGTGCCCCTAATTGCTGGGTGGTGGGGGTGCTGGGAGACATGAGTTGGACATGAGTGGGGGCCTGGTGGAGGGTGCCCTGCACTGCTGGGGGGTGGGGGTGATGGGAGACATGAGTGGGGGCCTGGTGGAGGGTGCCCCTGGATGCTGGGGGGTGGGGGTGATGGGAGACTTGAGTGTGGGCCTGGTGGAGGGTGCCCTGCACTGCTGGGGGGTGGGGGTGCTGGGATACATGGGTTAGACATGAGTGGGGGCCTGGTGGAGGGTGCCCTGCACTGCTAGGGGGTGGGGGTGCTGGGAGACATGAGTTGGACATGAGTGGGGGCCTGGTGGAGGGTGCCCCTGGATGCTGGTGGGTGGGGGTGCAGGGGGACATGTGTGGGGGCCTGGTGGAGGGTGCCCCTGACTGCTGGGGGGTAGGGGTGCTGGGAGACATGAGTTGGACATGAGTGGGGGCCTGGTGGAGGGTGCTCCTGACTGCTGGGGGATGGGGTTGCTGGGAGACATGAGTTGGACATGAGTGGGGGCCTGGTGGAGGGTGCCCTGCACTGCTGGGGGGTGGGGGAGATGGGAGACATGAGTTGGACATGAGTGGGGGCCTGGTGGAGGGTGCCCCTGGATGCTGGGGGGTCGGAGTGCAGGGGGACATGAGTGGGGGCCTGGTGGAGGGTGCCCCTGGATGCTGGTTGGTGGAGGTGCAGGGGGACATGTGTGGGGGCTTGGTGGAGGGTGCCCCTGACTGCTGGGGTGTGGGGGTGCTGGGAGACATGAGATGGACATGAGTGGGGGCCTGGTGGAGGGTGTCCTGCACTGCTGGGGGGTGGGGGTGATGGGAGACATGAGTTGGACATGAGTGGGGGCCTGGTGGAGGGTGCCCTGCACTGCTGGGGGGTGGGGGTGATGGGAGACATGAGTGGGGGCCTGGTGGAGGGTGCCCCTGACTGCTGGGGGGTGGGGGTGCAGGGGGACATGAGTGGGGGCCTGGTGGAGGGTGCCCTGCACTGCTGGGGGGTGGGGGTGATGGGAGACATGTGTGGGGGCCTGGTGGAGGGTGCCCCTGGATGCTGGGGGGTGGGGGTGCAGGGGGACATGCGTTGGTGATCAGTAGTGCAAGGTGACATGTGGGTTGGCTGCGGGGCATGGCCATGGTGGATGGGCTGCCTGCGGGACATGAGCAGGGGTGCAGGGTAGTCCCCTGTGGTGTGGGCTGCCTGCAGGGGCCGTGGAGGGTGTAGAGGGAACACCTGGGAAGACCCACACGGTCAATTCACGTGTAGTACTACCCGGCACCCCCGAAATACACATACCCTGCTGAAATCGCGTGTGGAACTTCCCGCGCACCCGGAATACACGTACCCTGCAGGATTAGCGTGTGGAACTTCAAGCGCACCCCGGAATCCACGTACCCTGCAGAATTAGCGTGTGGAACTTCACGTGACCCCGGAATACACGTACCCTGCAGGATTAGTGTGTGGAACTTACCGCGCACCCCGGAATCCACGTACCCTGCAGAATTAGCGTGTGGAACTTCACACGCACACCGGAATACACGTACCCTGCAGGATTAGCGTGTGGAACTTCCCGCACACCCCGGAATACACGTACCCAGGCCAATCGCGTGTGGAACTTCACACGCACCCCGGAATACACGTACCCTGCAGAATTAGCGTGTGGAACTTCCCGCGCACCCCGGAATACACGTACCCATACCAATCGCGTGTGGGACTTCCCGCGCACTCTGGAATACAATGACCCAGCCAATTTGCGTGTGGGACTTCCCGCGCACCCGGGAATACACAGATCCAGGCTATTCGCGTGTGAACTTTCCGCGCAGCACAGAATGTACGCACACGCTATTTTTCACACAGCGGGTGTCCGTGTTTTTCGCGTACCCCTTTGCACGTCATTTGTCTTAGAGGGCCACAGTATGTGAAATTCATCATAGCTGTATATAGGTGCTTTTTGTTGGCGCACTATTTGGCGCACATTTATTTCAGGGGCAGGGACCGTGCGCTGGTTTGCACTATTGGATTCCATGAATACGTGTTGTAGGCGAGCGTGTGGGCGTTTCGCGCACTTGCCTCCTGTACTTCCCCCGTGACGCCCACATTTTGACGAGTTGTTCCCCATTCCGAGTGTTACACCCCGTGTTCCGCCTACTTTTGTTGTGTGCGCCGCGCTATGTGCGATTTCGCTGTGGCCGTGGCGCACGCCGTTAGATATCCTGTGCGCCGGCGTGTGCCGCGCACTTTTTCAGCGCACATCCGATTTTTTTCTCACCCGCGGCCTTCCATGAATCGATGTGCGCTGGTTCCCTGCGATTTTCGCACTTGCACTGCGATTTTCGCACTTTTACTGCGAATCGCACGTTTTGGCACCTCTGTGCAGGAATTTTCGGCGCACATTAATTCCATGAATCGACACCAAAGTCTCTTCAAATGTGTAGGTCCAAGTTAGGCTGGCTTCGAATCATGAATTAAGTGGAACTCTGTGGATAGTCTGTGGATAGTCATTGGACTTGAAATATATAATTTCAAGTTGAGTTGGCTTCTTATAATGAATCCTGCACTGGTCTTTGGATGGAACTATGACTTATATTGCATACATTCTATTTGTAGATACATACAATAGATGTATCATTTGTGTGCATCATGGCATTCACTTGTCCATGTATCACAACAATCTGTTCTCCGTATTTACAATCAGGTCATTGTACTAAAGTGCTCATGTTACACAGCATCCAAATCCAGCTCAAGACGTTGCTGAAAGAATTAGAAAATGGGATACAAAGCAGGTAAATACTTTCAGCCTAATTTTAAATGTAGATAGACCAGTTTAGCTATATCCACATAAGCCAACTCTAAATGGGGCAATTTAGAATACAGATACTTTTAAACAACGGAATATTACATTGTTCTCAAATATGATCTTCTTGCACATTTCTACATGAAAGGAGATGACCTTTTGGAACCCACTTGTTTAACTCTACTTATTGAACTTAGACCACCAATAGTTTGGTGAATCTATTCCAATTTTACCTTGGACTATAAGTAGAATCTTCATGCATGATTAGAGATCTCCAATGGCATTTGTTTTGAACTTGCTTTTATAAAGTAGTGAATGAATTCCATTGTTGACCATTATCAAAATTAAGAATGTATATTAGATTTGAAGACAAGCATTTACCGGTACTCCGCCACTTAGATGGATGGATAGGTAAGCATGACCACTTAGTTACCACTTAGTTACCAACATCAAATCTAACTAATGGTCCATTCATGTTTATCATTAGCCCTTATAGTCCTTTCTAGAAACAATACTTATTACAAAGTGGACAAATACAACAATCCTTTGGCTCAACCTAGCCAGGTGACTAATAGTTTGACTTCATATGAGAATGGGTGTTTATTTGAGTTGAATTCTAAAAATCTGGAAAACATAAAAAGATCATACTTCTTTAATGTATCCATCAAATAATATTGAAATTGTTGAGATTTATGAAAATATTATTTCACTCCTGATGAAGGGAACCTCCCGAAACATGTAGAGCTATATTTATGGTTAGTTGTCTTTATCAACTGCATTTAAAAAAAAAATGTATTCTATATTAAACAATGGCCCTCATTCCAAGCTGGGTGGTAAGAGACGCCAAGCACCGGTAAGGAGACCGGTGCCGGTAATCCCTTACCGCCCTACTACAAGGTCCCTTAGCGGGTCCCTCCTTTAATGCCTGGTCTGACCTGGCGTTATGGACGGGACCCATTAAGGGACCAGGGAGCAAATAACGGGTTTGACATATGCATGCCCATTATTTGCGCCCTCCCCATTCCCATGGAGCCCTTTGGGGCTCAAATGGGAATGGGGAATGGCATTTTCAATGGGGATTTACCGGTCCCGCAAAGGTCGGACTGCACCGGTAAGTGCCCATTGAACTAGACCGGTGCCGGGACCCGTTATTGGAGGCAGTCATGGCGCAAATAGCGCCATGACTACCACTAACCTCGGAATGAGGCCCATTGACTTTTTGAATGTCTGTCTCTTAAGATTGTTTGTAACATGAACTAAAGATTGATTCTGTGAATAATTAGATTTAATCTTGACTGTCCTTGTTGATATTAACACGGGTGTGCAAGGGACGGGAGTGTCCATTGCTAGAGAACATAGCACTTACTTTTCATGTTGGGGTGACTTTGTGTGCCAGAGTTGTATTTTTCTCCTCAGCACCCTAAATTATTTTGAAACATACAAATACCCATCCCGAATAAACCTGAAGAATTTAGGAGTGCAGTGATCCCGACCATATATATATGCAACGTAGCTTTGCACTCATGTGATACATCCATTCGCAATGTCTACCTTGCCTCCAAACTGTGCTTGTTTGGGGTAGTAATAATATATGCCGGTTTAACAATATTGAATCCATTGAATGGAATGGCATCTTTGGACATGATATTTCCTAAAGAGGACAATCGGAAGACACAATCAAGTGTGCCTCTGAGGCTGCTTTTGATGGGCAACATTGCCTGGGTGCCACTGCCTATTGGTCTATGAACAGAGTAGAGGGCATGCTGCAAATTTGATTGCTTGCCATGATGAGTGACAGTGAGTTGTGTTCTGTGTTGTGGGATGCATTAACCCACTCATCCAAGCCCTGCAACATTACTGTGCATTGCTGGCAGCAGAAAAATCAGAATGGCCACTGGAAAGCATGCTGCTCGCTCAAAACCATCCAAAAATGTGCAGTAAAATCTGAAAGATAGGCTGCCATCCACTTTTGCCTATCTTAGTGAGCATAGCAGATCACTGGCCAAAACCACCATTGAGCTAGCCACCAAGTAGCCTGAAACCACTTGGAAATGGCAATGCTTATTGCCAAAAGCAACACAGAGCTGTTTGGGAATTCATTTTCTTGATTGTCAAAATGTGTAAAATCATGGCTCACAAATCACCAAAAAGATCCAACCTTCAAGTTGGGTGTTCCACATTATTCTACTGCAAGAATCCACATCAACACAATGTCAGCAAGAATCATATTCTATCAAGCTAAATCTCCTTTTAAAGATAGACAGCTGTCAAAAATAGGTGTAGTACCGTTACTCGCCTCTGTCAGGTGCTGGTGATTCAAAATTTTGACAGGAGAGCTGTGTTTCAGAAGCTAAATATGCCAAAGAAGAGAATTCCATCAACATGCCATATAGAGTGCTACACAGTGATTTCATGTTGAAAAAGACTTGATTTAAAGATATATTGCTTATTTTAAGTTTATAAAATGCATTTTTTTTCACAAGGAACTCTGTTGAAATTGACTATAAGGTAATCTGATTTAATTAAAACTTCAAGAGGCCTTCTGTCCATGGGAATCCTCCACACCTTGTCCTTCCTACCAACAGGAGAGGATATCGCATGGACATGTTAATTAGAACTGTTGTGAGAGGAGGAGATTTCCCCTGCTGGCAGGAAAAAGAGACAATAGATTCCTTGACTGAATAGAATATGCTGATTTGGGTGTGCCTGGTCAACAAATGCTCTAGCAGGAAGGCAGGCCATGTGACCATCTGACTCACCCAGCTCTGGGGGCGGACCAGACTGGGATGTGGATTTAACATTGCACCAAATATATGTTTAAAGGAAATGGTTCTAAAATATTGAAACAGGCTGACAAAAATGTCAAACTTTGAGACGGTTAATATGAAAAATTCACTCACAGTTCAAGACTAAGCTGGACGCTGTGTGATGTTCTGAGACCAAACCCCGTAATTTTATTAATATTGTAGCTTCAGTCTTGTTGCTATGAACATAAGAACTTACAGTAATATGCCCAGAGAGGATCTGCATGCATGTGTAAAATTCGGTGCAGAACAAATATTGCGAAACCCACCAAAAGCGCGCATAAGTTGTCATTTCTGAACCCAAGCTCGTAGGAACATGGGACTTGAACAGAATGTACCTTAAGTTTTATGTGATGTGTATATGTATGAGAAACAACTTGTGTATCTGGGAAATATGCTTGTTATGAAAAATTGATTTTCTAAGTAAAAGCAAAGGGGAGTGTTCTTTCCTTAAGCCATAAACTTGACACCTGATGACACAGGATGACACACTACTCTTTTCTCCAGTCAGGGGACAGGAGATTCTCTGACCTATCAAATCCTTAGGGGGTTGGGCATGTAGAATCAGCCTCCACACCCACTTTGAAAACACATAAAAAGAGACTGCCTAGGACAGATAGGACACTCATTTTTTCCACTACTCACCGATTCCTGCGAAGCACTCTGCCGGACCAGATCCAGACAATATCCAGATAGAGACTCCAGATCTAGATCCAGAGACCAGAACCTAGAATCCAGACTCTAGAACCAAGCTCTAGAACCCTGAAGCAAAGGCCTAATTCACAAGCTGAATCCTTCTCAGCAGGCCTTCAGAATAATTTGCAACCTGATTCTAACCCCTAAACCTCCACGGGGCCTAACCAAACCATTCAACAGCTGGGCCCTGCTGTTTGCTTCTAGCTAAAAACCCTGTGCTAGAACCCAGATCCAGACCCAGAGAGAGCAGTGCTGTAACCAGACCTGTCAGATCCAGTTCAAGTGACCCAGACCGCCATGCAGTGCTGAGAGCAGAACCCAGAGGGCCTGGGACCTGTCCGGTGGCGAGAGTGAAGCCAAACCATTGTCCAGATCTTTGACGAGGCGCATTCCATTCCAAAACTAGGAGTGAGTATCTAGTCTAGAACTGTACAGAACCAATCTCTTAGTTTAAAGTAATCCTCTTCCATTCATTTCAACCTATCCAGAACTGCATTATAGAATCCTGTGTTCCTCCTGTTGATTCCAAATCTGTAAAGTGCCATCTGTCATTCTGAAATCTTGACTTTATTTCTGAAAATCTACCTTCACAAAAACATCTGTATCATTTGAACCGCCTATAAGCGAAATGTAACTGTCATTTTTAAGCTAAGATCCTGCACTTTCCATCAAACCCAAAATGACATTCCAATTCATTATAGTTTTTCCATAATCGCGATTTACACACGCGGAAAAATTGCTGCAAATTGCAATTTAGCTCCATTTTACCACTTGTAAAAATAGCTGCTTCTTGCTTTCCACTGCTGAATTTAATTTCCAATTTGATAATCATTCATGAATCATTGCTAGTGTTGACCTAAACCAATCTAAAGTAACTATCACTCATCCTGAATCTCTTTAGTGAATTAAAATCAATTTAGCATATTTTTCCATCCATTGCAATCACATTCAAAAGCATTTTGACCTGTGTTTTAAAATCATTCCTGTGTCTCTCTAAGCTTGCTGGGGAAACTGGAATTTAAATGCATTCTTGATTGTATTCCTGAAACCTGTGTGCCCTCATTTCCACCTCTTCATATTCCATAGGGGGGAGTGAGAAGTCACAGGGGGAAAAGTGATCATATTATCTTTTGATTGAAATCATTTCAAGGTTTATTTCTGTGTTGCATTCTTTCCCATTATTGCATTTCCTAGAATTACATAAAGTATTCTCTGCTACAGTATCCTCCATATTCATACTCCTAAGTGATTAAAGAGAGTGTCACTTTTGTAATATTACCCACTGTTGATTACCGTCCATATTCATAAGTGTGCTATTCGTATATGATTTTGTTCATAAAAGTGTGATATATATATTGTTTAATTCTTCAAATAAATCTTTTAATTTGCAAAACAAACCTACTTCTTGGCTCAGTGAGGTCAGGGGGGATTCAAAGAGAGGGGTGTTATATAAGGGTTCATCATCCAGATTCAAAGAACTTTGACATTAAAATATCTAAATAAGGGCTTCCATTGGGCATCCCATCCTAAGCATCGACTTAGTTGGATTGCTGGATTGAAGTCACTTACAGTGTTATACCTTCTTTACCTGCTGATATTTAATAAGCATGGGAGTAGCTGCTGGAAATGTCACCCAAGTGGCCAATGTTCTTCTGGCTTATCCTGGTAGCAGATCATCGCTCAAATTGGTGGATGTTCCGCACCTGCAGTGGAGAGTATAGAGGGAACAGGGACTGAGTGGAGAGCCCTTTGCAGCTGTTGCTGACCACCTTTCTTTGCTGCTCTTTGCAGGAGAAGGAGAGTCATTCTTCGCTTAACCTTTCATCTATCTTGCTGCTATCTGTAAATAGTGAGATGGTCTTTCAAAACGAAATCGCCATGCCTTCTGGTTGACATATGTTTGGCAACATTAATTGAATATATGACAATGACTCAATGGCACTATTTCCTGAGAGGATTTGGGTGGCAATTTCCACATTTTAACTCTCCATATTTAACATTGAGGGTATTGTTTTTGTTTAGCCAATATGCTTTGCTTGAAAGAGTGAACAGGCTACCTTATGCATCTTATTTGGGGAGGAGCCCTCTCTCATTGCCCTTTTGATTGGACCCCCTCGTTCTCATATCATTCACCCCATGTGGATCCTTTGTCCCACTTGTGTGACTGAAGCTCTGTCGCCTCATGACTGCAATCCATGATCCCACCCTCGGAGGACATAGTGAAGTTGGGGGTTTGTAGGCATTTTCACCGACAACACCAATCGATCCTTCTCATCCAGGCACCATGTGAGAGCTATACCACATACAAGTCTTTGCCAATTGTGAAGCACCTTTGCCAAAACAGACATTCTGGCAAATGTTATTGCTTTTTGATCTGACTTTTTGGCGACTCTTTAGTGGAAAATAGACACTTTTTAATTGCATCTGGATTAATCAATCGACATCAAGATCCAGCATGGCATTGGAATCCAACGACTGGAGAAAAGGGAACAAGACTTCAAATAAAATCTCGATGACCGCCAGAAGAGGTAACCATGTTCTAATATTCTGGGTTTTGGGGTCACCAAGGAAAGGTGAGAGGCCAGAATATGATCCCACCAAACTGCAGGGGATTATTAATGCAATTGTACAGCACAGGCATGTTTCCCCATTTGTTTTAACATAGCAGAGGTACCAATACATAAAGCTTTTGTTCTCTTATCATTACATGACTGCGCAAATATTCAGATCACCAAAAAGATCCTTCCAAAACTGGCCCTTTCAGAACTCTAAGATTTGACCCACCAGGATCTCTTAGTTAACAGTAAAGTTAAAGAAAGAATATATAACCATCAGCACGTGTCTTAAATAAGAACATCCTGCAGATGGATCTTCACTTTCTAATTGTGTTTCATATGCAACACATCTCCATACCATTGTATGACCATTGAGCTCATTGAATCTACTATAGAAAACCTATCATGGTCACAGCAATGAGAGGGACCTCCTCCTGATGACTACCATAGTAATAATCACAGATGAAAGAAAAAACATTATTATGATGTAA
Source organism: Ambystoma mexicanum (assembly GCF_040938575.1). Classification (NCBI taxonomy): domain Eukaryota; kingdom Metazoa; phylum Chordata; class Amphibia; order Caudata; family Ambystomatidae; genus Ambystoma; species Ambystoma mexicanum. The sequence goes on along the minus strand of NC_090921.1, from coordinate 1,135,234,819 downwards.
GTGATTCCAATCTGGCACACACCCAAGTCTCTCCCAGCATGTAGTGCACAAATGAAACCCTTATTTATTTATATCTATAAATTCAATAATCCGAACGATATACCACTCATATCACACCCTTTTCCTGAGACCCCCACGGTCACACTGAACCAGGAATCAGGCTAGTTTGCAAAGATAAATATTTATTTTTCTATTTAGAATTTAAATCACAATATATTTTAATAGGTAACAACAATCACCAATGGGGTGACAGAACACTGAATAATATCTTTAATGCACTAGGAATCAAGTAATGAGCACAAAAGGAAATGCAGCACAGAAAATGATACTTTGGGTTGGTTTGGAACAGATAGCAGTATGGTTAGTGGTTCCTCCTACAAAACCCCTCAACCCACCAATAGGAAATTTAAATAGATGTGAGGAGAGAACAGGTACTCAGGAATAACACAGGTCAAACAGAATATCACTCCCACCGTCCCCCTTTAAACACAAGAGAAATACGGAATTGACTTTTCAACTGTCAGATGGCTTTGAAATTGGCTGAGCACAAACACTAAATGTGGTCAAGAATGCTTAATGTATTATACATTTGTACCGGAGCTACTTCGAACAAATGCAAGCAAACACAAGCAATGATTTAATCTAAACAAAACATGTGAAATCTCAAAGTCAAAGTGTGAAATAACTGAAAACTAAATCACACGTATAAAACTTTTCAAAATGTCAATTTGCTGCACATTTTTCCGTATGTGATTTCTGATATATCAGGTCAATTGCACTGTCTCACTTCTTTCTTAAAAACTGAGGGAGATATGAAGGTTTTAGTGAAAGGTGTTTTTCGAAAATAAAGACACGAATTTGGACATGGACTTCCATCTAGAATCAGAAAATATGGCTTATGCTTTTACTCAAGGCTAGAGCGTTTAGCTAGGCAACCAATTCAGGACACAGTAAGCTCTGAGACTGATTCATGACTTCAGTAACAGATCCCCATCCCCTTCCCTGGCGGAACCAGTCTAAAGACTCAAAGTGGGATTTATGGATCAGAGTTACACAATAAAGATGACTATGAAAATGGTGCTTTAGCAACTAGACAAAAGAAGATAGCACTACAGATTTTGACACAGTTACAGGTTATGAAAGTAGGGAAAGTTCAGAGATTAGAGTGGAACAAGATAATGCAAGGTATACAATAGTTCTCTAGCATCCGATTAATACTCACAATCCACTGGGATTTAAGATTTTGGACAGTCACCGTTCTGGTCAATGGATTGGGTCTATCAAGGAAGGACAGCACATCAGGCGCGGGACTGGATCAGCTAGGCCGGTCGCTGGAACTGCACAGGATCTGCCCTTCGTGTTTCTGGGTATTTCAAATCAGCAGGATAGCGGGTTCATCAGGTAAGCCTTATGGTAGCAAGCCAGATAGTTTCAGGGTGCTGGTTTCAGGATGCTTTTCCCACACCACAGCACTACACTGGGTAGTGAGGAGAAGTTATAGGATTGAGGCCTTGCTGAAATGGTTCAGCTACTGCTTGGCCTATTTCTTGGCATGTGGATCTGGAAGGATGTTAAGGCTGGATGTTGAATGCTGGAATAAAGTGCTTCGCTGGAATCAAGAGAGGCAGTCAGTCAGTCCCTATGTGTTGTCAGCTGTCTCTATTTATCCTTTCAAATGACATCACAAAATGGGTGTATGGGCCGGCTTAACTAAGCCTGCCCCTGAGAACTGGGATTGGATCAGGACCTCATCTCCACCTTGCATCTGAGTGATTGGATCAAGGACAGATGATGTCACATTTATGGTTTGGCTTTTACAGTCGTTAGAAACCTCCCCTAGCCACTAGTATCAAAATTGAATTTTATCCTAAATACATATTTACACATTGGTACCCTCTACAAAAATCACCCACAAAGGTTCCATATTTTATGGGGTATCTGTTCCTCAAAATCCCACAGCTGTGAGATCTTGTCTCACCTTTCTGCAGAATTTTGTCCATTTCGCCCTGAACACAATTTCCAAACTTTCTGCAACTTTCCCCAAATGTGTGTGTTTACCATAGGGATGTGTGTGTAAAGTTTAACAATTCTAGCATTAATACAGTTCACATCAAACCACAGATGTTGCCATTCCTGTCTAGTATATGTTACACAGTTCCACCACCTCTTGAAACGTGAAGCCAAAAATGAGACTAACAAATCTGTCCTTTTTATATTTTTCACTACTTTGGATAAAAAGTTATGAGTCTCTAAAAATTGTTTATTATTTATTCTTAGCAGCAAATGACCCGCCTTTCTGTCTCTCCCTGGAGCTGAAGGAGTAGCCCCCTCCTTTGTGGAATTCCTTCAAGGAGCAGTTTACCACCTTTTCAGACGTCCATTTGCTGGCCTGGGGATCTGCCATTGTTCATTCCTTGGTTGTAGACAAAAGTCTGGCCTAAATCTCAATTATCATATGTCAGTGAGTTTCTGCTGAGAGGAGTTCCCTCCCCTTGGGGGAAACCTGTATTTCCACTCCTTGCAGGCCAGCCAGGCTAATTTATTCTTAATTTCTTGACGTAAATCCAGCAGAAACTAAACTTTTTGCATCAAATGACATAATAAATTACATTCTTAGCTTTAAACCTGTGGGATCAAATGCACAACTGAGATCTGTATTCCTTTTAGCAACAATCCTTTTATGTTTGCTAATCCGGCAGACTTTTAGTTTAGATAACTTTGAAGTTTCATCAGGAGAGCCCATCTGACAGGGCTGTCATTCTCAGGTAGCACAGTCTGCTGCACACAGATTTTGACAGGGGCTGTCATTCATAGGCAATCCAGTTTTTCTGAGAAAATGTTTTGCTCTTCACATTTTAGGACTTTGTACATTTGCAATGCTTCATTAGATTAAATGAATTTTAGCGCCCAGCAAGATGTTGAGTGTTGAAAAAATATTATGTACAGGCCTTTTGGAGTTTTAGCAGCAAAATAAATCACATTTACAGGCGCATTTCTGAGTTTCATTTGCAAAACACTGCTTCTCCCTCTGCACACTATGTTTGCTTGTCATGGAGCCCACTGGCACATTTTCTGCATTTTGTGCTCTATTCCACCACACATGCACTATGAGTGGCAGGTTGTGCATCCATCTTTTTGTATGTTGAAGAACGCGGTTTTGGAGGTTTTGTCACGCACAAGAGTTTTGCTGCCATGTTTGCTGTTTCATGTACCATAAATAGCAGAGTGATGCCGCATAGTATAGCAGAGTGGGTCAATACATCCCACAATGACTGGTCTACTCCTACAAGATGAATGTTCAGATTGGAAACTATCAGAGGGAAATTTAAGAGACTGAGCACCCCTTTCCCTTAAGTAGCTAAACCGGGCCTTGCACCTTTTATGCAAAGATGCCATGTTGAGCCAACTTTCAATGCTCCCCATCCCAGGGGGTCCCTAAAGATGTGCATTAGACCACTGAATCCCTGTACCCCACCATTTTTGCTAAATGGCTGCTCCTACGTTTACAATTGTTATGTTGCCTTTAAAGCTTGCTCACCCTTCACATTGGTGAAACACAACATTAATGGTCTGAGGTGTTCTTGCTGTCTACTACCTTTGCTGGTTTACTCTGTTTGACGGATGCCCCATTCTTCAACATGCGTGCTGTATATCACATTGACAGCAGGTGGAGTTACTGGACACTCCTTGGAAACACCCAAAAAGACAGAAGAGAAAAAAATGTATGGCATATTTGGCCAAATTTAGGCTATAAAAAAATCTTGTATAGGCTAAAATTTCAAACAGATATGAAATACAAACCATTACAGTGAGGAATGGAAGCGGGGAATGTGGGGGGTGTCCCCCGAACCCATCTTCACTGTAATGGGTGCAGGGCTGTGGGGCTGGCTAAATGAAGTGTTTTAAAAAAGTAAAAGCAGACCCTGCGGCACCGGTTCCCATGCACACAAGTGAAGGGAACCGGCATAGCAGGGGGATGCTCGAAACGGCGGCAAACAAGGAGGTGTGTCGCTCACAGGTAAGTGAGCGGGTAGGGGGCAAGGCGATAGTCTGAAATGTTCAGGGGATAGAAAACCGAAAGTTATTTTCAGTAAAGTAACTTTCGTTTTTTTTCTCCCTTGAACATTTCAGCTTGATACAAATCAAAGTAAATCCACTCCTTTGCTTCCTCATTCCCTAATGCAAAAGCTGTTTTTGAGTTCTTCTTCCAATACCTGGCCTTGTGTTTGTACAGGGCAATATAGTTATACGGTAGTGTGAGTCTGCTTCCCCACTGCCACAGATACCCCCACATTTGAAACAAGTCCAGTTCAGGCATCCAACCCCTCAGAGACCGTTTGGACCTCTCCTAATTCTCAGGAAGTTGTTTAACAACCCTTATCAGGTAGTGTGGGTGGGGTAAAGTTGCGTTAGCTTCAATAAGCATAGTTCTATCTCTCCAGCATATAACTTATCATTATAAATTCATGATGTACATTATTTGTGTATCCTGCTCCACTCCTCACTGGATCCTTGAGTTAAGCATGTTCCACTAATGAATGTTTTACTCAACGCTGTGTTATTTGTTCCAGAAGGTTTGCCTCTTATGATTCCCATCTTCCCAGACTTAGGGAGTCTGCAGGGGTCAGGGAGATATGAGCCACCATGCTATGTTTTGGCATATAAAAGTCCATTGCTCTTCATCCAAGCTATTTGTGTTTGTGTGCGCATGTACCACAACCAGAAACTATATGCTACTCCTCTCCGTTCTGCTGCCATTGTCTGTGCAATCTCCATGGGGAACCCCTATACTATGTCTGGGAAAGCAACCGAGTAATTTGGCTTGGCCGTGGATGTTAATTACTGGGAGCTTGTCTGAAGCCCTGCGGGTTGTCGCCTCTCTTGAAAATGATGTCCTCGTAGCAGAACTTATGGTCAGATCAATATTTGACTCACAATCACAATAACACGATTCTATGAAGAGATGTGTACAATTGAAGCTTCCAGCCAATTATTTGACATTTCAAGGCTACAGGATGCTTTTTGGGATTCCAGGTGGTCATCCAAGGATACTGCTACCCTGATCTACAACATCCAGTCAACATGGGCCAAGGTTTAAGTGGTAAAAAAGGGTCTCTCTCCCATTGTCCTATTGGTAGGTGCATGCTCTCGTCCTACTATCACAGCATGGTGGGTGGGCGAGCTTGTACTCCACCCATGAGCTATGCTCAGGTAATCACCAACAATGTATTGGTTTGCACAAATATTGCCAAACATGTATGAATCTATACAATTACTGCGACCCCCATCACTGCGATGCAGAAATTGACGACTTTTTTATTTTGACTTGCTTTACACCACATATATGCGGGAGGAGTCCCCCGCAACGCCCCCTACTTGCATTATATACTATTACCCCCCACATATATATGTGATGTAAAGGGGGCCGAAAAATAAAAAAATCAACATTTTCGGAGGTTGCAGTGAACAGGGTGCAGTAATGGTATAATTCCACATGTATGCCTTTGTTTCAATCGGTGGGGAATTTGACCATCCGCACGGGGAGTGTGCACTCGCCAGGGCTTTTTTTGATAATGAAAATGAATGATGGGAGATCAACATCCAAAAATGTGTGAGGCCATTCTGCACACATTTTCTCTGCTCACTGCGTGAAATACATTGTCACATGTACTCCGGGAGAACACAGCCTACAGGCGCTGTCCTCCCATGTCATGTTCTGCTGGAACGTTAAAAACACGGGTACATCAAAGCACCTCAAGAAGGGGGAAGGCACACCTTCTTCTGGCCAAGGGCAGCCTAATTAAAATACCAAAGGCTCCATGGATCTGCTTTCCTATTGTTTTGTTCAGCTGGTGCCAGTGCATACTAATGAGGTATAATTGAGGCCAGCCTGTTGAAGGGGCTTGGTTGCAGGACAGACAACAGGAAGGCAGGGCTAACAACCCTTTGGTATGCAATGTGTCAACTTGAAGCTAGTTCACACCCCTCTGTATGAAAGGCTGTGAATGGCATGTCTGGGTCCATTAGAAACCATAGGTATCCCTGCGGAGCAGACCCCTTTCAGAGGGATGAAATATGTGATTTGGGGGAGACAGGAGGTTTGCTCTCATCACAAACTTCAAGGGACGCCTGCGCTTTGATCAAGAGTCACAGAGGGCTCATTTAACCAGAGAGACACTTTGATCCACAACAGACAGGAAGATGGGTGGGACTTAGGTATATGTTGTCACCCCTCACCTTTCCTGTTGCAGAGTGCTCTGGTCCTGACCTCATGCATAACAGAAGATTGTTGGTGGGGACCCAGGATTGGTTCATTAAAGTGGGCTTAGCCTTAACCAATCACAGGGGCCCATTTTGGTTTAAGAGAAGGCTGAACCCCTCACTTGGCAGGTCATCTGAGGACTATCAAAGTAGAAAGAAGAAGTACTCATTTGGACCTGTGCTAATGCTACAGTTTACCTTGCATCTTTCGCCAGTGAAGAAAGGCCAGGGGTTCCAAGAAGGAAGCAAGATCCCTCCCCTAAATATCTTCCAGGGAACAGAGGGCGATACCAGACTTAGAGTACCATCCAGCAGCTCCAGAATCAGTACCCAGCCAACACACATTGTGCCCTGCTAGGTTCTGCCAGCAAGCTTCCTAGGTGGGAAGTGCTGGACAGTATCTGAACTAAGGACAAGGCTGTTGCCTGCAAGCACTCTCCTGAGCTTTTGGGCCATCTGTCTTGAAAGGACAACACAGGCCCAGTGAAGAAGCTCTGAGGAGTGCCACAAAAGCATCAATCAGCCTCCATCTTTTTTTTAAAAAAAAATTCAGTTTTATTGATTTTGCAAAAAAAGAAAGAACAATCACGTGTAAAGCATGTAGTGTCTTTTAGAATCACATAAGTAACGAATAACCTCGTCAGAACCAACTATCTATACCCTACCTCCCACCCCCCATTCACATATTACCCTCCGGGGATTGAGAACAACCATTACTATATCTATGACTTAGAGCAAATGAACACAGAATAATCCATAAGTCTGGCGCAGCAGACACTATCAGCCATGTATTTAATTGACACTAGTTGTATTCATATTTTGCACACATTCTTGACACGTAACATGTTTAGCACGAAATTCAGACCATGCATTTTCAACAGTGGTAAGATCACCGCGTAAGGCCGCAGTCAGGCATTCCATTCTATAAATGTTCAGGGCGACACAGAGCCACTCAGACTTGCTAGGGAGCGTGGCTCTTGTCCATACCATAGTAAGACAGGCTTGTGCGGCCATCAGCAGGCCTAGCACTATTTTGGGTGCTTTCTGGGTCGTGTCATCGGTTTCAATCAGGCCAAACAGAATCAGGAGCGGCTGTTTTTCTCTTTCATCATTATCTAGGTCCCTGATCCAGCTGAGGACCTCTGACCAATAAGTTTGGACCTTTGTACATCCCCACCACATATGCCAATAATCTGCTCGTTTCCCACAACCCCTCCAACAGTTAGGGCTTACCTGTTGGTACATTTTGGCAAGCCGTGTCAGGTCGTATTGCCATCTGTACATTAACTTAACGGCGTGCAACTTATATTGGCAGGATATGGATGATTTCGCCGTTCGTCTACACATTTGCAACCACAGTTTTTGTGAGATATGCCTGCCCATGTCTGATTCCCACCTGCCCTTGAGCGTGAGGGAGGGTGTAATGTCTACCTCAATCAATGCCAGGTACATAGCACTTATTACACCTCTAGAGTTTGTGCATGTATTAAGAATTCTTTCGAACGGGGTGAGGTCCCTCTGTAATTGATCTTTCCAAACCCGCCTTGTCATTCCCCCTTAAGCCTCAGGTACAGGAAAACTGAAAGTGGGCCTATGCCGAGTGCCTCCTGCAGCTCTTGAATAGTGATAAAAGAGCCATTTCTCCATAATTTCCTGGTAGCAGGCCTCAAAGCTCCCTGGTTCTGGGATTGCGTCTCGAATCCCCGGCGACCAAAGATGTCCCAACGGAAAGGGCCATGTCGTAACTCCCACCATTTTCTTTCCTGGTTTCCATAGTGCCCATATTGTGCCTATAATGGGGTGGGATTTGACGCTGTTACGTAGTTGCGGCCCGGGCACCCATAGCCATTCGCCCAGAATAAAGGGGCGGAGGTGATAGTTGTCCAGCTCTATCCACTGTGGCTCTGACTGCTGTCTGACGTGCGGGATGAGGGCCCGAAGTTGGGCCGCCCTATAATATGTTTCTATGACTGGGAGGCCTACCCCTGCGTTATCTTTACGAAGCTGAAGCAAGGATCTGGGGACCCTAGGCTTTTGGCCTTGCCACAGAAAAGTCAAAAGGGAATTTCTCGTGTCCGTGAAATATTCTTGGGGCATTTTAATGCGGAGCATTTGGAACAGGTATAGTATTTTAGGAAGGATCACCATCTTTATAGCGTTTAAACGGCCCATCCAGGAGATAGTAAGCTTGGACCACCTTTGGATATCCTTTTGAAGGGCCAGTGACAACGGTGGGAAGTTGGCTTCATATAGGGGACCCAGGTCGCGGGTGACATTGATGCCCAAGTATCGGAGTGTATTGAGACTGACCTCTACACCTAGAGAAGCAAAGCGTCCAATCTCAGAATCTCTGCTTTTGTCAATTGGGAGGAGGACGGATTTCCTGGTATTAATTTTGAGGCCGGCCAGCTCTCCATATTCTTCAATTATACTGAACGCAGCCGGGACTGAGTCTAGGGGGTCAGTTAAGTGTAATAAGATGTCATCAGCATATAAACCTAGCTTATATTCACATTCACCTACAATGATTCCTTTAACTCTACATTCTCTTCTTAAATTTTGCACCAACAACTCAAGGGACATTACAAATAAAATCGCCGACAGTGGGCAGCCTTGCCTCGTCCCTCTCTCCAAGGGAAACCATCGAGAGTATCCTCCGTTCACCGTCACTGATGTTGTGAGGGAGGTGTATAGTGCTTTGATGGCGCGGCAGAGTCTTGGTCCTAACCCATTCCAAACCAGTACCCTCTCTAGAAAATCCCAGGACACCCTGTCAAAGGCCTTTTCGGCATCTAATGACAATAGAGATGGGTCCCCTCCCATCCCTTGTGACTCGTGAAGTAACTGGAGTGTTTTTCTCATAGTATCCGCACCCTGCCTCCCAAGAACAAAGCCAACTTGATCAGAGTGTATCAGCCTAGGGAGATGCGTCTCAAGCCGGGCCGCAATGACTCTGGCATACACTTTAGCATCAATGTTGAGGAGAGAGATGGGATGATACGAACTGCAGTATTTGGGATCTCTACCCTCCTTTGGAATGACCGCGAGAAGAGCTCGAGAGAAGGACGGAGGGGCTTGGCCTGTGTCGAGGATATGGTTGAACAGAGATGCCAGGAAGGGGGTGATGAGCGTGGAGAATGACTTATAAAAACCAGGTATGAACCCATCCTCTCCCGGGGCCTTTCCTATTTTCAAGCGTTTAATGGCTTCTGAAACTTCCTCCCCTGTGACTGGTGTATCTAGGGAATCGGCCTCCATGAGTGTGAGTGTGGGGATCCGCGCCTCTTTAAGATATGCATCTATGATTCCCATGGGAGGGGGAGGATCACACATGTACAAATCTTCATAGAAGAAGGCAAAAGCTTCCTGTATGTCTTCAGGGGATGTTACTGTCGTGTCTGTAAGGGTACCATCCGTCCTCTCGATGGAATCAACCCATCTTTTTGCCTTTTGTGCACGAAGGCTGGCCGCCAGGAGGGCATCTGCCTTGTCGCCCTTCTCATAGTATTTTTGTTTGAGGTATTGTAGGGTCTGGGCTGTTTTACCCACAATAAGTATTCTGAGCTCCTTTCTGAGTCTTTTGGCTTCAGCAATATACTTGGGTCTCTCAGTTGGGGAGGACTGTGCAACTTTCTGGGCTTCAGAGAGCTTTTCACTACTGTTGTTCTCTATGAGGGCACGTTCTCTTTTCGTTTGAGCCCCTTCTCTTATAAGCACCCCCCTCCAAGTGGCCTTAGCTGCCTCCCATACGGATATCTTCCCAACTTCCCCTGTGTCGTTAGTAGTGAAGAATTGCTCGATTTCGGTTTCGAGAGTTTCTTTGAAGACCGAATCGGCCCATAAAGAATCGTTACATCTCCATTTAGCATTCCGGAAGGCCAGATCGTTCCAGCATATATCTACCGTAACTATGTTGTGGTCCGACCATGCGGTGGGATGTATAACACGCGTGAGCGTGTCGTGGGGGAGAGAGTGGAAAGTGAAGCCCCTGTCCGTCGGATGCAAGTGGCGCCAGCTGTCAACGAGGCCATATAGATCAAGGGTAAATTTGATGTCAGCCTCAACTCGGGCTTTGGGCGTGTCAGCCGCATCAGCTGTAGTTTGTCTGTCCAATGAACTGTGCAACCATGTATTAAAGTCTCCTCCGTACACTATATGCCCTTTAGCCAAGCTGAAGACCTTCTCAGTGATTCTGTGGAGGAACCTGCTCTGGCCCTGATTAGGCGCATAAAGCGTAGCAAGAGTGACAATTGTGCCTCGAATTTTTCCCACAACTATGGGGGCTCTACCCTCCTTATCCAGCCATGTCTCGAGGGTCGTCATGCGGAGGCTCTTGCGAATTAGAATTCCCACTCCCGCCTTTTTTAGGACACCCGAGCTCCAAAAAGAGGGGCCGACCTCTCGAGATGGAATCACTCTCTCCTCACCCCTTTGGTACCTTGTTTCCTGGAGGAATAGAATATCTAAATGTGATCTCTTAAATTCCCTATCCACCATGGATCTCTTCGTGGGGGAGTTCAAACCCTTGACATTAAGTGTGCCAATGCATAACGTATCATTAGAAAATGTGGGTGCCATCTGGAGCTTTGGGTGAGTATATAAATGGCCATTTTGTCTGCTTTATGGTTCGTGTCATGTATGATATCGCTGGGTGTGGTTCATTTTTTATGAAATGGTCATTCAGTCCTGCGGAGGTCAAAGGACGGCCCGTCCGGTTCACATAGTACCCCTTTATATACCCATATTGTGTTCTTCTGCCCCTCAGGCCGGTTCTATGACACTTTATGTGTTTTCCACCCACCCCACCCACCACTCCCCCTCCTCCCCCTCCTACGTTTGGCACCCGACCCATCCAGGTTACCATCACCCAGTCGGTCTCGGACCAACAGGCGGTCCCTTTCTAATGTGAACATCTATAACATTGAGCCCCCAACCATGCGCTCATATTCCAACAAGAACAACATAAAAATATACATTCAAATCCTGACAGGGGTATCATCCCACTGTATGCGCTATCCCATGTCTCTATCCGGACACCCTTAGCGTGCAGGCCGCAATTCACCATTCGTGCGATAGAGTTTACACGTTGGAATCTAGGAGTGTGGCCCGGGGTCGGGTGCATCGTTGACGTGTGCTACGACTGGGCCCCTCCGGTAGACGCACCCGAGCCCTACCCCTCCATTTCAAGCAGTGCCCCAGTGCCCAGCTTCAGCCGAGTCATTCACCAGCACATTCAATTACCTCATGCGGCCAAGCAGGACAGTCTGGTGGCCATATTAATGTTCCATGTCCTGAGAGTTATTAATTCTCTGAAATTTCCTGGATCCTTGAATCCGCCTGCGCCTCGGGCCCTTAATGCGCCATTCTCCTCCATCTCTTTGCGATTCTCCGAGGGAGGATCCCTCCCCCTGCGTGCCCAACAGGTCAGCTATGCATTCATTTTTCCGAAACCAACTTCATTGTAGAGCCTTCCCATTCAAAGGTAAGTAAAAACGGATAGCCCCACCGGTATCTGATACCTTTGTCCTTCAGCATCTTCGTAATTGGAGAGCATTTCTTTCTCATCGCAAGCGTGAGTGATGATAAGTCTTGATAGAGTGAGATGGGCGCATCTCCCAACGTGAGTAGTGAAGCATTCCTGGCCTTGTCCAGGATCCGAGCCCTGTCCGCATAGTTATGAAACCGTGCCAAGACCGATCTTGGGCCTCCCGGCCTACCTCCAGCTCTGTGGATGGGGTCAATTTTGGTCTCGTCCACCGAGTCGTCCCCAAAGAGAAGCTTCAGGATGGTGTGCAAGGTTTGCTTTAGGTCAGAGTCAGTTTCGCCCTCCTTTTCAGGGATGCCAAAGACACGTATGTTGTTACGGCGTTCCCTATTTTCGAGATCATCAACCTTTAGGCGTATGTCCTCTTCCCTGTTTTCTATTTCCGCAATACGATGGTCCATTTGGAGCTCAAGCGTGTTCAGGTAGGTTTGGTTGTGCTCGACCTGTTCCAGCCTGTCTTCCATTTTGTCCATGCTTTGTGTAATTTTGTCGATTCTGCTTCCTATGTCTGCCCTCATGCTTCTCATCTCCGTGAGCAGATCAGCGACATCTGCCTTGGTTGCAGCGGCCTCAGACCCAGCCGACGACATCCTGAGCCCGATGGGGGACTTCGGGTTTTCGTAGGTCGGTGTAAACCTATATTTTGCCAACTTGTCCTTAAGGTCCATGGGCGGTAGGCCCTCGGCGATGTAGCGGATGGGCTTCAACTTTGTGCCAAAAAATCGCCTTGCTGGTGTGGGTACCTGAGAATTATGGGCTCAAAATGCCGAACTGTATCTTTTTATGATAGAACTTAATGAAGGCAGGGTGTTGTAGAAAAATCTGACGACCCGTGGCCTCATTCACGTGCTCTGATGTAATCCGAGTCATGTGTTAGGAACACGCGTGAGCAAAATTTGGAGCACCGTGTGCTGGGGAACCTGAGAAGGGTCCAGAGCATGGAGCCCCCGTCCAGGAATTGCGCTCAACTTCCTTTTAGGGAATCCTCATACGCGTGGCCTAGTCCAAGCTGGGTACCCTGATAGCGCTCTCTCTTCCAGGGAGCCTTGAGGCTTGAGTGGGGGGTGAGGAGGGCCCCCCTGCCCTGTATCACAGGGGCCCAACCCTCACCCCTCCGTAACTTGGGCAAATTTTTCCAGCGCCCGCTTCTGCACCTTCCGGGCCATCGTGGGCCTCACCGCCTCTTTGGGATCTCAGCGTGAATCTTTGCAAGCGAGGGGGATCGCGGGTCCTGATGGGCGCCGTGCCGATTCACGGGCCCTGCAGCGCTTCAGTCATATTGGGAGCCAGGAGAGGGCTCGCTCTGGGCACGAAAGGAGGATCCGCCCTCCGGGAGCAGCAGCGGAGCGTAGAGGGCTGGTGGCGCGTCACTGCAGGGGGAAGATGGTACCTGTTCCAAGGGAGTCGTTGCGCGGGGGCCGAGGACCGTCCGGTCAACTTTCCGGGCCTCGCGTTTGCAAACGCGGAGGTATGCAGGAGTCCCTGGGGGCCGCGGTGCAGGCAGACGCACTCTATGAGGCCATGTGCGCACGTACCTTGCAGTGGTCCCCAGCAGCAACACGCGTAGTCGCACACTTTCAAAAGCCGCGCGTATCACGGCTCAGCCCCTGGTGTCGGTTCGCAGGTCCTCTCTGCCTTCCCGTGGCGTGTCACACGGGAGCAGATTTCTCCACCAGGAAAGCTCTGTTTCGTGTTGGGTTTTCTCCCTGTGATGCCTAAGCACATCCGGAACCGGATCCATCCGATGGTTCAGCCGGCGGGGGTCTTGTGGTGGGGGCTCAACCCACTTTTCGGGATCCTCGCGCGTAGCCTACACGTGGAGTGAGTCCATCCGTGCGCCCCCTGGTGGCCACTCAGCCTCCATCTTTTAAGGACATGTTTGAGACAGTCGAGCCCTCAAATCACAAATGGCTGCACCGCTGACTGTTTTCACGCTCACTGAACAGCCTGCTGCCTGATACCTGCAGATGTCTTCCATCTCAAACTCTGTCTCAGGTGCTGCAAAGTGCCCTGAAAGTCCCTTGATGGTGTCGAGCATCCAGAACGTCTTCAGCACCAGGTACATTGTGGTTCTGCCACCCTGGTCCTTCTCCGAACACACCTAATGACAGTTACGACCCTTTGACCGCCATGCTGCTGAAACTAAATTACCTTGAACAGTAAGACTGATTAGTTTACCAACTTCTCTCCTGTCAATATCCAGAGTGCATCCCTTCCCTTCGTGAAACTGTCCTCTGTGTTCCCTAACAGCTTGGTTTGTATTTTGTAGTGTGCTAGGACTATCTGTTGAAGTAATAACAAAGTAGACATTTGTATAAACCTTGACTGGAAAGTCCCTTGTAATGATTGTATTTTCGCTATGTTGCAACTAACCAACGATCCTCAACCTTGCGAGATAATCCTGCCATTATTCATCCCTGGACCGCTGTTGCCCCCGAAGTTGATTTATCACACACTCACCACTCTCCTCCAACAAAGTGTAATGTTTGATGGGGAGAGATACAGGAGAACAGTTATAGGGAAAACAAAAGACATATAGTGTTGGTTCACGCCCTACATCCAGGTGATCCCAGCTGCACTTCAGTGATCACCATCAATGCATGTTCTTGTGTGATGGAAGCAGTTTTTTCCACAATTGAAGGGGAAGTGGAGGAGAATGTGCCATGTGCATATAGAGTGCAGAAACCCAATGAAAGCAATTATTTCTTAGCGAGACAGAGAATTCCGGGTATATCTGGGAAGTAAGGAAGCTTCAGCAATGTTTGTGTTGAGCGCACTTCATACTCAAGACTGGCCACAATCCACCTGTACGTCTGTTCTCTAAACCACAATGTGACACGGCATCAGCCAGGTTGCTGAGTCCCACCACCAGGTTACTGAAGTACAATTTTGTAGTAGTGCATGTTCCTGGCAAAGGAAATGGCCTGGCGATGGCCTGCCCCACTTGCCAGGTGAGGAGAAGGGGAAATGCGGAATAGTCACTGTCATCTGTATTGAAAAAGTTCAAAGAGAGAGGTTTTTATAGTGGCGACTCAACAAGGATACATGGGATGTGGCAGCACGTCTTGATACTGCATTCATCGCGTTTGTTGAGTACATTACAAAGGGATAGCCCTTTGAAGAATGGGTTTGCTGGGAACTACTTCCATTCCAACTGGATCAGAAAGCACTTTCATTAGAATGGGAGTTATTACTCACAGGGTGAAAGACTACTGCCATGCTAAGCAGAAGTAAGATGTTGTTGAAAGCCACCTACTGATTTATTTATTTATTTATGTATTTATTTATAGAGAGGAACAATGCTTTTTTAATCACAAAAGGATGTACAATAGAAATAAGTCAGATTTGATAGGAATAAGTGAGCATTTTACAGCTGGAAGAGTTTAAGTGACATTCTGGCCAGGCTGTGGAGGGGAGTACATGGAACAGACACCGTGAACGGTACATGGGTGGACTTACAAAGATTAAGGACAATCAAGATAAGACATTTTTAAGTGCGGGTATGCGGTATGGGCAGCTGTGTTAGGGATGTGATCATGATGAATGAAGTGCTAGAATGCAGGAAGAGAATGGGAGGGACAGATGCAGGTTAGAAGAAATCATTGTAGGGGAGACCAAGAGGATGCTGGCAAAGTAGTCCAGTTTAGTGAACAGAAGAGAGGTTAAGGGATGCTTGGCAGTGTTGAAAAGAAGGAAGTGCCTAATTTTCCTCATATTTAGGACTTCGAAGCAAGCCGCCATTGCAGTTTTGGAGAGGAAAGTAGAGAAGGTGTGAGAAGGATCATCATGCCGAGGTTTCTAGCTGAAGAAGAGCAGGGGAGATTGTCAGGTGGAAACTGAATAGGCAGAGGAACAGATGAGAGAGAGCATTTTTCATTTTTCATTTTTCATTGTATAGGTGGTATGGTAGCCACCTATACATTTAAGTGTGCACCCATTCACCATAAACTCACACAGGCAGCCACCTATACATTTAACTGTGCACTGTTTCACCATACAGGCACACCCAGGCAGCCACTGATACATTTAAGTGCGCACCCTTTCACAATATACTCGACATCCACACCCAGCCACCCATACATTCAATTGTGCACCCTTTCACCAGACAAACACACACGCACACATAATGGGGTTGACGGGAGCCCTATTAATTCAAAAAGAAATGGTTTCTTTTTTAAGTTACTCCGACTTCATGAAGAAATGTTTTCTGTTAAGGACAGGACCATAATGAAAATAATGTATTTTTGAAGGTAGAGTGACTTCCAAAAGAAACTATTTCTTTTTGAAGTCATAGAGCTCCCCCACCACATGACATGTAGGCCTCAATGGGGTGGGAGAGCCCTTGGACTTCAAAAATAAATTGTTTCTTTTTGTATTCACTCTGCCTTCATAAAGAAATGATTTCTGTTACAGCGTAACATAAATAATTTCTTAATGAAGGCAGAGTGACTACAAAAAAGATTCTATTTTTTTAGTCGAAGGGGGGGCCCTCTCAGGACATATGGTGGCAGGCCCCTGCACCACGGGTTTGCAGGGGCCCCATTACACCAGTGGATGTGGGTGTCTTCTGTGAAGAGTTGGTGCGAGAACCCAAATGAGGAGATTAGTGCAGAGGTGAAGAGTATGAAGAGGAGGGGACCCAAGACAAAGCATTGTGAACACCAACAGTTATAACATTTAATTGAGAGGTGTTGTTGTTCCAAGAGACAGATGGTTTGCGAGGTGCCAGTTAGGATTTAATCCAGGCAAAGGCTCAATTGTGAATCCCAATAAAATAAACCATTGAGGAGATCAGAGTGATTGACAGTGTCAAAGGCAGTGGACAGTTCAAGGAGAATTAGGTTAGAGGGTAAGATGGAGTGCTTAGCAGAGGCGATGAAGTTGGAGACAATCATGAGAACAGTTTCCATGGAATGAGAGGAGCCAACACCCGCTTGTAGAGGCTCTTGAAGGTTGTGGGTGTGTAGGAAATTTAGAGTAGTGTGGAAGGAGAGACACAGCAAATGATAGCCGCTAGGTTTGTGTCAGCACCTTGCCTTTTAAGGAGAGCGATTACTGTGGCTATTTTGAAAATAGAGGTAAAGAAAGCTAACTCGAAGGACAGATTGAAGAGCTCACTAAAGTGAGAGGCCACTAAAGAACGATAGGCTTGACTAGCTGAGCAGCAGGTTGGTTTGAAAGGGCACAGGAGTGGTTAGACTTCCATCAGTAGAGATATGACTTCTTCAGTAATAGTGTGACTAAAGTGGGAGCTAGAGGTAGAGGATGATGATAGAGTAGGCAGAGTGTAGCATGTTGGAGGAGGGAGTGTGAGGCAGCTCAGGAAAGAGTGTCCCATTTATGGCAAGACACTATACAACACCAGTTTATAGTACAATTAAGTGAAGAAATTAATACAATAGACAAGAATTAAAAACTAAAATGAGGCTCTACAATTAAGATTGAAGTAAGACAGTTTGCAGGGCAGCATAAAAAGTAGAATAAGAGTGAATAAACCAAAAAGAGAGTGGGAGAGCATTCTAAGAGAGATGAGCCAGTAAAGAAAAAGTGCAGAACCGTGAAGATGCACATGGAGGATGGGGTACAGAAGAAAGTGAGATTGAGAGTGAAGAACATGAGAGGGAACATAGAAGGAAACAAGAGATGTGAGATAAATTGAAGAAAGGCCATAGAGGGACTTGAATACAATATAGAGAAAATTGAATGTCAGTTGAGAATGAAAAGATAGCCATTAAACAGAGGCCATAAAGGTAGAAACAGAGTCATGAATAGATAAAGAATACAAGAAACGAATAGAGGTATTTAAAACAGAATTTAGAGGAGGTATGTGAGTGTCATGACGCGTGCGCCATGGAAGCTGTGGATGAAAAGGAAGAGGGGTTAATCGGCCACCGCGAGAAGCA
Source organism: Ambystoma mexicanum (assembly GCF_040938575.1). NCBI lineage: Eukaryota > Metazoa > Chordata > Amphibia > Caudata > Ambystomatidae > Ambystoma > Ambystoma mexicanum. Next base: position 1,135,217,110 of record NC_090921.1, on the reverse strand, counting down.
GTAACAGCGGTCTAGTGTTTTCCCCGTCACGTTCTGACAGTACAAGTACACGCCCACCACGGCGCGACGGTGCGTTGCAACCCTTGTCCGCTTTGGGTTTACACTCTGTGTATCTGCTCTCGCCTACCGGTGGTAGCGGTTACCTTTCCTCATACCTTCCTTGCTGTCCTCTTGTATATTTCCTCCTCTGCTCCGTCCTGTACTTTCTGCTTGTACGAGTGGCTCTGCTATTGTGTATTACGGATCTACACGCCCCGTATTCTCCCCTCTGCATTTTCCTCTGCATTCAAGCTCCGTGTCAGTTACCAGATTCCTGGAGTATCCGTGCACTCTACAAACCAACAATCAACCGGAAGCTATCATCCAGCACATCACAAGGGTTTTTCAGCATTGTTTTTCCCTGGTAGTGGGGCAAGATCCCTGGTGGTCCCACTGCTAAGCTGTCAGCTTCCTGGCAAGGTGGCCTCCAGTGGAGCCCGTCCTAAGGTCATCACAAAAAAGCTGAATACTGCTTGGAGAGAAAGGAGGACCATATCCTCAGAAGATTCATCAGATGGCCCCAATACAGGTGAGGAGGAGGAGGAGGTGGTCTGTCTGGGCATAGAACAGGCAATTCCCCCAGTAAGTTCTGAGAGTGAGAAACAGGGAGACCGATAAGAAGTACAGAGCAGTAGAAAAGTCTTGAGAAAACTAAGGAAGAGATTAAAAGCTTAGTGGAATTAAATGTTAGGAGAGGTCTAACTTTCCAAATGTTGAAAAGATGGAAACAACAGGAGCGAGATGTGTTGGAAATTTAATAAGCAAAGGAAAGCTTAGTATCAAGATAAAGGCTCAGATTTCGGGCAGTAAGTGAGATAGGCAGATGGGAAGGGGAAATCAAAATAAAGGGAGGGGAAACAGGCAGAGGGATTGTGCTAGCTAGGAAATTCCGTTTTTGAAAGATTGATGACAAGAAAGAGATCAGACATCCATGCTGAGAGATTTGTGTGAATAATATGTGTGAAAGAAGAAAAGGATAGAATTAGTTGGGTGCCGTCAGCATATAAATGATGAGACAACCCAACCGAACGGGATAATATTAGTCAATGGAGAAGTATAAAGAGAAATGGGCTAAGATCAGACCGAATGGAACACCTTGAAAAAGAGGAAGAGGATCGGAAAAAGCACTGGCCCAAGATACTGAGCAGTACAGAGCCAGAGAACCCAAAAGAGGAAAGAGATTGGAGAAGTAGTAAGTGATCCACTGCCCGCTCACTTCACAGGTCATCAAAGATTGTAGATGGTGTTTATCTATTCAAAACGCCATGATGGACAAGCTAGAGAATATTCAAAAGGCGTTTCCACCAAATCAGACCTGGGAAGAAGTGCCATTGTGGACCCTTCACCCCAGAGTATCTATGTTGACTCTTCCACATTTGAATTCCAACCAAATAGGGAGTATTTAACTGACGGTTTGAGGGAGACAAAACCTACACACTGTAAGGGTGATGCTTGTCCCGCTCATACAGTGAAAGCGTGTGGCTCTCAGCTTTCACCTTTGATTACCAAATTCACAAATGCCTCCTTTAGGGAAGGCTCTGTCTCGGCAAACACCAAACAGGCTTGGATTTCCCCCTTAATTGAAAAAAACCACCTTGGATGCAAGTGTGCCAGCTAATTATCAGCCAATCACAAATGTACCGCATTTGCTGAACATACTGGATAAAGTAGCACAGATACAAATCAAAGAGTTCTTGCTCTGATTTAACATCAAAAACAAAAGCAATCTGGATTCAGACGTGCCTACAGTACTGTCTAAACTCTTCTTGATTTAAAAACCAACATGTTTAACATCATCAATAAGGGAATCTCTGCCATGCTGGTGCTACTAGATGTGTCGACAGCATTTGATCTTGGGGATCACTCCATCCTAACGGACAGACTATGTAGCACAGCACACTTCTCTGTCTCAGCTGCTGGCTAGGAACACCAATTTCTTGGGCTGGAAGGCAAGAGTTCTCTTTCAGGAATCAATGGCAGAGGAGTTATTGGTTCCTTGTGGTGTACGGCAGGGCTCCTGTCTGTCGCCAACCTTGTTTAATCAATTGGATGGAGCTGGGATCATCTATGCAAATTATGCAGCTGATACCCAGTGTCTTGTGCCACTCTCATGAGATTATGCTCTCGACTCTGAGTCCCTGAATCTTATCTATGGTTGCATTCAAACCTGGATGTTAGCCAACAAGCTTGCACTTAATGACTATCAGACTGAGTTTATAGATGTGGGTACTGCACCTCAACTGTGGAATTTGAGCAAAGAGTAATGTCTGTTTGGCATTGCAGGCTGATCTATTAAACTCAGTCAAAGGCTAAGACTCTGGGAATTATCCTTGAACAAGATCTGTCCATGAAGGCGCAGGTGAACAGTCTGGTTTCATCTATATCGTACCATCTGAAACTACTGGCACAGCCTGAGCCCTCCCGAACACTTCTAACTGTGACTTGATTGAACGTGCTGTTATAGGCACCAAGTTGGATTACTGTGCCAGCCTCCTGCTAGGGACTGCCAAAGGGGATCTCTCCCGGTTACAGCTATTTCAACATTATGCAGTTCGTATTGTGGAAGGACTGCTCGGACCAGATCATGTCTCTTCTACCAGACAAGCTACACTGGCTACCCGTGAGCAATCACATACTGTTTTGAATACATTGTATCACCCAACGATGCGTTTATGGTCAAGGACCCGAAAATCTGGCCAAAGTTATTTCCTGGCTGCCTGCCCGCAGAACATTGCATTGGAACACTACCTCCCTTATGGCCATTCCATGATCCAAACTCTCTTGTATAGCAAGGGCTCCTTTACAAATGCAGCTCCCAAGCCTTGGAATGCACTGACACCTGATCTGCAAGCATGTGCATCGCTTCCTGCCTTCAAACGTGGATTGAAAACTTTTCTGATTTGTTGATCTGCCTCTGCCTTTATGAGTTGCTGCTTTCTCTTTCTTTGTTTTTTGTTGGTTGTTTCTGTTTCTGTTTCAGTGCCCACTTGCCCCCAGGCTTTTTTGTATTGTGCTATACAAATAAATTAAATTTAAAAACAAATAAATGCAGTGGATAGGTCCAAATGTATAAGAATAGAGGAGTGTTGACATAGCGGTCAGAGAGCAGAGTCACAGACAGAAAGAAGGGCAGTTTCAGTGGAGTGTTGAGGTCGAAAAACAGATTGAAACAAGGTAAGATAGAATTAAGGGTGACAAAAGAAGAAACCTGGGAGTAAACAAGACATTACACAGTTTAGAAAGGTCCGGAAGGAGAGAGATCGGACGAAAATAACAAAAAATAGCTGGGTCCGAAGAGGGTTTTATGAAAATAGGAAGAATACGGCATGTTTAAACAAGAATGGGAAAGTAGACCGAGTGAGAGAAATATTAAGAAGATTAGTAAAATAGAAGTTAAGAGAGGGATAGATGTTAGGAATAAGAATAGAGGGAACAGGGTCTTTGGGAGAAACAGTAGGATAAGCGTGTAGAATGACCAATGAGGTATTAGAATTAGAAATAGGTGAGAAAGAAGAAAGAACCATAGTAGAGGACGGTAGGGAAGCAGACTGAGAGGAAGACAAATAAATAAGAGAAATGACTAAACGAAGAAGAAAATCCACTTTAGAAGTGAAAAAGTTAGCAAAGACGCAGTAAGTGAAGACATGAGAGAAAAGTCAGGTAAAGGGGGAGTCAGTAGATGTTAGAGAGAGATTGGAAGAGGCACAAAATGTTTGCAGTGACGTATTCAGCTAGGTCATTAGCTGTAAGAGTGTCATTGATAATCATAGGTTTAGAAGTGAGGAATGGGTTTAGGTGTCTGTAGCCGGCGAGGATGATTGGAGTTAGAGTCAATGAGGGTGAGATAACATTCTGTTTTGGTTCCTATAAAGAAAGAACTTCATAGAATTCAGAGCAGAGAGGTAGAGTTGCAGGTCTTCATGCGAGTGGGTAAGCCTTCAATAGCACAGCATTTGATTCATGTCTGTGCGGTACAGCATGTGCATGGAATGATCCATGCTTGAGTATGCTGAGACTTAGGGGTGAAAGTTAGTAGCAGTGGGAAGTGAGAGGAGAATGAGTCATGTAGTCGGGATTGAAGCTGAAGAAGGCAGTTTTGGTGGTAGAGGCATCAGGTGTGAAGGAGGAGACTGAGAACTTTAGGTCTGAGAGAAAGGGAGGAATAGCAGAAGGTTTATATTTCCTTTTAGTAAGAGGTGAGGCAAATGGTAAGGAGAAGTCAGCGGGTGGAAAGGAGATGGTGGTGGAAGCAATGAAATTGTCAGATAGGGATGGTTTGACAGTAGTATTAGTGGATGAGGGAGAGGTTGAGATGAATAAGGGATCCAAAGAATTACCCATGGTGTGGGTTGGCAGGTTATGGATACGGTGGAGGACATGGGCACTAAGAAAAGACTGAAGTTCATATTTCTTAGATGCGGTTGGAGAGGGAAGATTAAAGTCACCTAAGAGAATGAGGTGATGTTTAGTTGAAAGCAAATCAAGGTGTTGCCCAAGATCATCAAAAAATTGTCCAGGGGGGCGATAGATGGACATGCCATGGGCCTCAGACCCATGGCAATTTCTGAAACTAAATGCCCCCTATGATGCAAATATTGCTGGCCATGCTGGATCTAAATGTTGTCAAGATTGTGCGGGATTGCCATGTGTGTGCTGGCAATGAAAATGCACTAAGGGTGTTGTTGAGACCCATGTCACAAGTGGAGTTGCCAGTGGCAGCACGGCACAATGTAGGGTTGACCTTGTGTGGCCCATGTCTTCCATTCCCCATGAGAAGCAGTTTGGCAATATGCTCAAAGAATATTATAGCAAGTGGTCTGTGGTTGGCTTCATTAATGCTCCCCCTTGAGCTAACGTTATCACTATCTTACAAGCATTATCCTGTGTCTCTGATAATGGGATGCAGTTATTTTCCAATGAGATGGAAACGTGTGTGCAGTGGTGTGGGTGCAGCACATTAAGACCTCTATGTGCCATCTCAATAACAATGGTCAGGCCAAGAAGTACATTTGAATGCTCAAGGAGACCTTGGAGGTCATTCTTACTGCACGAGGCCATCGGAAAGCTACAGTCCAGCAGCAGATGCTGTCTGTGTGCTACAGTACCACGTGCCATGCCACTCAATGTGTGTCTCTCTTTAATGCTACGAGACGAGGGGAATGGGGTTGCACCACTGAGAGGAGCATGCTGTTGATGATGTCTCTGTGTAGGAAAAAGTCCAGGACTGATAGGCTATCAGCAACCATTTGCATGACTCCCGCAAGGCAGCCATTAACAGCAACTTTAAGGTTGGAGGCTAGATTTGGGTCAAAAATCCAAAGCCCCTGTGGCTGCGGGAAGTTTAGGACATTTTCATATTTGCTCCATGTGTGGGATGTTTGGTGTGCTCTATTGTGGTGAGTGGTAGAAGGATGTAGGGCAAGGAGAGAGTGATCCAAGCAGATGTTCCTTGAGTTTCCAGTGTCAGCTGATGGTTCAAAAAGAGGGGACTGGCCCGAGGTCCATGCTGCTGATTAAACTGTTGGATGAAGAGTGTCTAACAACCAGAGGGCCATCGCTAAACCTGTGAGCTTGTGTTGACAGCCCCTGGAGATGGGGGTGTTGTTTCCTCCTAAACTCAACTTAATGGAGTCCTGAGTACTGAATGTTTTGTTCAAGGTTGTCTTCATTGTTCAGGAAGGCTCATCACTGAGGACTCCCTCATTGCTAGTTTCTTTCGGGAGGAGCATTCATACTATGTTTTGGCTTACTGAACTTCATCACTCTGCATCCTGGTTCTTTGTGTTTGTATTAGCAGCTATAACAACTAACTATTTGCCTTACCTGAAATCACTGCTCTATCAAGTTTCTGGGTAGTAATATGGCATGGTGTCTTGATACTGTATGTTATGATAGACATCTGTGTTCACTACCGGCAGGGTATTTCATTTCTTTGATTGCTAAGTGTTGCAGGTTCACAAACAAACTCTCAACAGTCTCTATAGGATTCTGACAGAAAACCTAGCCATTATTTATCTTCAAGATACTCCTTATAACAAAAGCAATATGTTTATGATCAAAATAAATGGGGAATTCATCTGGGCTTCAGGCTTTCCAAAAAATAGGCTGTAGGCATATTAATAAAGCACGGATTTTATTTTATAATGAAGACATTCCTGAGAGGTAAAGAGGGCAGATTTCTATGTGTCTTAAGGTTCATGGACACATCTGCACATGTGAATAGCTTACTGATTTCGTATGGGGGGGGGGGGCTTTAACTAAATTCTAGATGTTGTATTAGATTGGTCATCTCCAGGTGGCCAAAACAGGTTGTCCAAATCGATGGGTACTCACTTATTTAAAGTTGTTAATACTGATCTGGGTATTGCAGATTTGTTCTGTGAATTATACACTTCTGATACAATGCACATTCTGCCAATTATTTTTATCCTATTGACATGATTTCCCCCTCATGGTCACAGGTTCGAATCCCGGCAGGTCCCCTCAGCCCTTCATCCTTCTGAGGTTGATTAAATGAGTACCATTAGGTTGGGCAACAATAGACATCTGCTATCTGGCAATAGCGCCAAGTTGCCCCTTCGGGGGTGAACGTGCACTCTACAAATACTCCTATTGTGCTGTTATGTTAAACATTTGTGAGTTCCTATCCACTCTGATCTGTCACATCTATACGAAATTAATGTCTCTGACTGCTCATAAACAAGGAGGATATAAAAATATGGCAACAATTAATAATTTGCTGGTTTTGCCTAATGCCAGCCATACATATAATTGTCCTGCTCAGGGCCCAATTTCTGCTTACACATGCATCTCTTCAAATCCTTCACCATTTTAAAAAAAAACACCCAATGGTTTCATTTGAGGTAGGGGGAGCTATAGAATCGCACAGGACAATCCCTCTGCTTAAGCCCCAGTGTTTATATGCCCTTCCAGACCTCTTCCTATTCTACACACACCACAACTGTGTACTGCAATAGAGTATCATTTTGCCAAACCACATCACAACTGGAGATGGAACAACCTGGCCAATGTAGAGAAGGTCAAGAAGAAAAGAAAACATGGGAACCTTCCAAAGTTTTGGATGTACCCTTGTTGACCAAACTCTACACAAAAACATACCTATTCTTTTCTCAAGAAAAATAGTTTGCTCCTTCTTCATCATAGTTTTTATTTAAAAAAAGTCTTTATTCATGTTTTCACATTCCTTCTGAGATTAGTGAGCGTGACAGTGTTGGCCAATGAATTTCGGTCCTAAAGCCCATTTTCAGGGCATTAAACTGTAATGAGTATACGACATACCATTAAACCATGACATTTTGATTAATAATCGAACATGATAACCAACGATGATAAATAATCAAATAGAAAACGTCACACATAATCATAATCTCATGCCTGCCATGTAGCAGGAATGGGAAACGTCTCAATGGGACATGCTGGAGAACATGCTCCAGTGGAATATTTTCTATAAGTTATCAGATAGACAGACAGGTATAATGGAGTTGCAACCTATTCTAATACAGAAGATTCAAACCAATTCCATAATCAACCAGTTCAACTGCTACATTCCTTTCCCTCAGGGCAATATAGACAAACACTCTGTTTACTTATGTTCTACTCCAGAGTGTAGGGTCTACAAAGAAAAGATAATTATATAAACAAAGAATAAAAAACGAGTCCATGTATCTGCCTATGTGCACACTAAGGGGGTAATTCATAGAATTCAGTGCAGAAGTAGCACGCACGGCAGCGCAGAGAGGGAGCGTGCGCCAGCGTGCACCAGCCGTCTGCGCTAAACAGCATTCTGGCGCACCGCGTATTCATGGATTTCCCAAGCCATTTGCAGCCGTGGTGCAGCAAACATCCCGCAGCGCCAGTTACGCCCCCCAAGAACACCCCTTACGCAAGGAAAATCCATAGAAATCCCCACTGCGGTGGAAAGGGCCGCGCTAACCCTGGACCAGCTTACAGATCCCCTAAACTGTAATCGCGTGAAAAACTACGCATACCCCGCTCACGGCTGACAAAACGTGTGAAAATGTACTTTCGCACCCCCTTGAATATGCGTACCCCACTTGCGGCAGCCAACAGGCGTAAAAATCTCCCCGCACACCCCCTTCAATACGCGTACCCCGCTCGTGGCAGCCAAAACACGTGAAAATCATCTCCTGCACCCCCTTGAATATGCGTACTCCGCCTGCACCCGGCAAATTGCATGGAAATAGTCCCCCCTCTGGTGTGGGTTGCCTGCGGGTCATGGTCAGGGGTGATGGGCTGCCTCTAGGGCATGCCCAGTGGTGTATGGTGGTCCCCCGTGGTGTGGGCTGCCTGCAGGGCATGGTCAGTGGTGATGGGCTTTCTGCGGGTCATGGTCAGGGTGGATGGGCTGCCTGCGGGGTATGCCCAGGGGTGTATGGTGGTCCCCCGTGGTGTGGGCTGCCTGCAGGGCATGGTCAGGGTGGATGGGCTGCCTGTGGGTCATGGTCAGGGTGGATGGGCTGCCTGTGGGGCATGCCCAGGGGTGTATGGTGGTTCCCTGTGGTGTGGGCTGCCTGCAGGGTATGGTCAGGGTGGATGGGCTGCCTGTGGGGCATTCCCCGGGGTGTATGGTGGTCCCCTGTGGTGTGGGCTGCCTGAGGGTCATGGTCTGGGTGGACGGGCTGCCTGCGGGGCATGCCTAGGGGTATATGGTGGTCCCCTGTGGTGTGGGCTGCCTGCAGGGCATGGTCAGGGGTGATGGGCTGCCTGCGGGTCATGGTCAGGGGTGTAGTGGGGGGGCCTGTGGTGTGGGCTACCTGCAGGGGTGAATGTGGCTCCACACCACAATGGTGCACGAATCTGGGGGTTTGCGAGTGAGCTGCCCACACGATTTCGCAGGCGCGAGTGGGGTACGTGTATTTCAGGGTACGCAAGTGAGCTGTCCATGTGATTTTGCTGATGGAAGTGGGGTACTTGTATTCCAGGGTGCGCGAGTGAGCTGTCCACGCGATTTCGCTGGCAGGATGGGGTACGTGTATTTCGGGGCACACGAGTGAGCTGTCCATGCGATTTCGCTCTAAAGAGCTGGGTACGTGTATTTCGGGGTATGCAAGTGAGCTGTCCACACGATTTCACTGACGCGAGTGGGGTACATGTATTTCGGGGTAAGCGAGTGAGCTGTCCACGCGACTTCGCTGTTGGGAGAAGGGTACATGTATTCCGGGGTACGCGAGTGAGCTTTACACGCGATTTCACTGGTGTGAGCGGGGTACGTGTATTCTGGGGTACGCAAGTGGCTTTACATGCGATTTCGATGGCGGGAGCGGGGTACGTTTATTCCAGGGTACGCAAGTGGCTTTACATGCCATTTCACTGGCGTGAGCAGGGTACATGTATTCTGCGGTATGTGAGTGAGCTTTACACGCGATTTTGCGGGCATGAGCTGGGTATGTGTATTCCGGGGTACGCAAGTGAGCTTTACACGTGAATTGGCAGTGCAGCCCCTCCCGGGTGTGCCCTACCCCTTCCCATGCCCCACAGTCAGCCCACACCACAGTGGGCCACCCTTCACCCCTGGGCATGCCCCGCAGGCAGCCCATCCACCGTGGTCATGCCCTGCAGGCAGCCCACACCACAGGGCCCCCCCTACACCCCTGGTCATGCCCCGCAGGCAGCCCATCACCCCTGACCATGCCCCGCAGGCACCCCACACCACAGGGGAGACCCCTGCAAACCCTGACCATGCCCTGCCGGCAGGCCACATGGCACCATGCACTTGTGAGCCCCAACACAAGTCCCCCCACCAGTGATGGGCACCTGCCAGCAGGCCCCAACTCATGTCACGCCTTGAAATACTTGTGTATAGGCGCGTTACAAATGCCATATCATACCAGTGACGGGCACCTGCCAGCAGGCCCCAACACATGTCCCTCCACCCTACCCACATTGACGGGCAGCTGCCAGCAGGCCCCGATACATGTCCGCCCCACCAGTGATGGGCACCTGCCAGCAGGCCCCAACTCATGTCCCCCCACCAGTGACGGGCACCTGCCAGCATGCCCCGACTCATGTCCCCCCACTAGTGATGGGCACCTGCCAACAGGCCCGACTCATGTCCTCCCACCCCACCCCCAGTGACGGGCACCTGCCAGCAGGCCCTGACACATGTCGCTCCACCCCACCCCCATTGACAGGCACCTGCCAGCAGGCCCTGACTCATGTCCCTCCAACCCAACCGCATTGACGGGCACCTGCCAGCAGGCCCCGACTCATGTCCCTCCACCAGTGACGGGCACCTGCCAGCAGGCCCTGACTCATGTCCCCCCAAACACCATGTCATAACAATACAGACCCACGGCAATAATGCCAACCCAAATCCTACCCCCCTAACCCCAGTACAAACACCCAACCATTCACTGCACTCACTCCCTAGTAAATTACCCATGCCATGAGAGTCTGAAATGAACCAGCATGCCGATGAATAAATGTCCTACAGAGCCACACAGTGGCAACACACACTGGTGCCGGATGATGCAGTCACAGGATCAGGGACAGGATTACACACAGGCAACTCCGCAGCGGCCTGTGTTGCCTCCTGTCCCTGCCCCTGGACTTCACCTGTAGCACCAGTTGAATCCCCCCTTCCAGGCCCCGTGCGTGGGCTGTCACAGCCTCCTCCTCAACCAAACCCCCCACCAACCTGGATGACTACATGCCATCTTCCTTCGTAGGCCCCTGTGGAGGCTCAGCTGCCCCTTCTGCCGCAGAAGAGTCCACCTCCAAGCTCCATCTCTTGGACCTTCCCTTGGCAGCTGCGGCCATGGACGCGGCACCAGTTTCCTCACTCCCGGAAGATATGATTACCTTGGAGGGGAGCTGGTCCTTGTGTCTCCAGCTGGCGGTGGCATCCCTGCCGCAGTGCTCCACAGCACCGTTTCCGCCCTCTTCATCAGTCGATGCTGCAGACAGGGAGAGATAGAACACAGGCATCAGGGCACTGTACAATGGTCTGATACACACATGGCAGTTGCACATGAGTGGAAGTGTCAAACTTCACAGATGGCATCACACTCCCCAACACTCATATCATTTGAACCCACACACATGCACAAATTAACAGGAATCGTGCAGCAGGCAGCAGCATCCATACACACACACAACTGCATGAACATCCAAAGGTTGGCATGATATCACAAGCAACATGGGGAGTGCCGAACACATGCACACACGCCACCAGACAGACATGCATCTGTACATCTCCACCACCTGACACAGTGCAATCATCGGCAACTATGTCACATCTGCCAATCGGTACCTACATGTCTGTGTCACATGCATCGATGGCGTCTCACAGGCACACCCCCCCCAGACACACACACATGTACACCGTGCACGTACATGAAGGCGTGATGAGCATCCATGTGTCACACCCCAAACATGGCTGAGTACATACACAGGCATGCAAACATGTGTGCATCTTCACATGCAGTTGTGCGCCATGCTTTGGAACACATACACCATTGATGTGCATCACACATGACTGGACTCACATGCAGCACAGTCATGTCCATGCACATACACATCCATACATGGGCCATGGCAGACATATGTCCAAGCTTCACATTCCTGGCACACCTCAACATGCACTGTGTCCAATGAGTACGCATTGACACTTACCGCTCGACTCCAGACGGGTCTGCCTTTCGAGGACCTGCAGGGGAAGCGCTGGGCTAATGCGTTCCGGGACCCTCATCTGGTCGGTGGTAAGGTGGACCTGGCACCCCACTGGATCCGCTGTGTCCAAGAGGCACCGGGCCTTCCTGAGGGTCCTGGACCTGACGTCCTCTCAGCGCTTATGGACGTGTTTCAGGTCGTGGGTTGCCACCCCCTCCACATTGATGGAACCCACAATGTCCAACCAGATCCTCTTCCGTCCATCCTTGTCAGCGCGTGGGCGACCGAAGAGGGCATCATAATGCACCAGGACTTGCTCCACCAGGATGCCAACTTCTCCTGCATTGAAGCTGGCAGCTCTCTGCCTCTCTGCCTCTCGGCCGGGTGGTCGCCACTGGTCCCAGATAGAGTTTGGTCCAACATGGCAACCCCTGAGGCAGGTGTGGGTGAGCAACTGGGTCCTGGTGCTGGGCTGTGGAGAGATGGAACAGCAGTCAAGAGTCTTCTGTTCCAGCAGGGGTGGTCACAGCAACTGGACCCCTGAAGATGGCTGATGTGCAGGCACCAAATAGCAAGGCACATGGCCAGCAGGCAGCAGCAGATGACTCGTGGTAGGCGGCTTGGGGATCTGGGGGGCAGGAAAATGGCCTTCTGGGCATGAGCGTGATCTTCCGTGTGTTGTCACGTAGCCAGCTTGATGCAGAGTGAATCGGCACGTGAAAAAACAGCACGTCAGCATGTAATTGGAGGAAAGGGCCTTAGCGTGTAAGTGCGTAAGTGAAGTGATGCGCACAGGCGTTTCCCTCGGCACGGGTGCATATTGAATCCACATGTGCAAAAACAGAACGTCTGCGTGTGAATGCGTGCAATTAGAGGAAAGGACCTTAGCGCGTAAGCGCGTAAGTAACGTGGCACGTGTAGGCATTTCTGTGGGCAGGGGTTAAAGGTCCGCGTAGGATGCTATTTTCTTGTACGTGCTTTTTGTGGAGAGCAAGCGGGTGATTCTTGTACTTCTTGTCAGTTCACACGTGATTACTTCACAACGGCTGCAGTGCGTACTCCTTGTTTACTGAGGCAGAGCTCACTTCTTCTTTTGGCAGGGGGTGTTGCTAATGTGCACACACATGTCTTTTTCACGTTCATTTTCCAGGCAGATGGTGAGTCGCACAAGTATTTTTCCACTGCGGTTGCCCTGTGTGTCGCGTACCCATTCATAGGTCATTGTAGCCTGTGTGTACCACGCGTACGCATTTTTTGTGTTTCTGGGTGCCACAGTGTACTGCGGGTCTTTCATTCCATGCACGTGGGCTACCAAGGGGTTGTGTGCATGTTTGTTTTTGTTTTTGGGGTGCCTGAGCGTTGCGTGACCCGTCTTTTTCCCCGAGGGGCACAGATAGCCTTGCAAGAGCACAGGGGTACGTATTCCATTTAGTACCCTGCCCCCTTCACTCCAATTGCACAGGACAATTGTTTTCTGCACTTCCTATTCACACAAAAACATCAGTGCCATTGTTGGGAGGCGACCAAGTAGTAAGGGAGGCAAAGGTGGACGACCTCCAAGAGGTGGCTGCGGTAGGGGACGTGTCCAGGATGAGCAGGGTGTGGCCCAAGAGGGCAGTGTGTCCAGGACCATTCAGGGACACCTATGCCCCCCCCAGTGGGTCAGGGAGATGCAGCTGACACCATCCCGCTCAGGCCCTGCTAACCCAGCCCGGATTGGTCAAGGACCTGGCACGGGATGACTCACAGGCCGACTTCCGTGTCATGAAGTCCAAGCCACGTGTAGCGGTGAAAGTTGCTGCACCAGGCCACATGGATCTGGGGCAGCAATGCCATATGCTGCCCCAAGTAGCCAGGTTGAGGAGGCTGCAGGGGCAGCTGCAGCTCACTGCACCCCAGCTCTGAGTCACCCAGCCGGGACAGTGTTGGTTCCGGAACCTCACAACAAGGCAGTGTGTCACTTGGTCCTGGCAACAGCACCCAGCAGCCAATGCCTGCAGTGAGACCTTTGGTCCTCGTGCCATTGCCTACTTCCAGTGGGCAGTCCACCTGCCCTTCAGCCCCTACAGACCAGAGCAGCGTAAGCCACTCAGGGTCCGCACCACCTCTCAAGAGGAAGAAGTGTGCTCTTGCGGAACAACTGGGACCCCAGACATGGCTCACCCCTCCGGCATGTCAAGGAAGCAGAGTTTCAATGATGTGGAACTAGACGCACTTGTGGGTTACGTGTCGGCACATGGCCGCAACATGCTGGTGACGGCAGGGTGCAAGACTATGACTGCTCAGCGTAGGGCTTACTGGCAGTGCTTTGCGGACCAGATTAGTTCCCTTGGATTTGTGAAGCGCACAGCTGATGATTGCTCAAAGCGTTGGAATGACCTCAAACGCCGAGCAAAAAACAAGCTGGCTTCCATTTACGCCTCTACTCTGGTGACTGGCAGTGGGTCACCACCAGAGGAGGATGAACTCACAGAACATGAGGCAATCGCTGGAGGGTTCATCGCAGAGGATCAGATCCAAGGTGTGGAAGACTTACCAGATCTTGAGACAATGTCCGGTGAGTGCCCACACGTGTGTCTAGACCATGTGTATGTTGCTTGGGTGATGTGTTCTGATTGAATGCCAGGTCAAGCTGTGTAGTCATAACTGCTATATGTGACCCATGAAATGCCTCCAACCCATCCCCCGCCCTTGAGTTTGGGGTTCACTGTATCCCTACTGACCACTGCTAACACTTTGCACCTGATGACTGCAATTGCCCTTAAACTGCCATCATGCCACACATTGTTAATACAGTTGTTCTCTTTATTCTGCTTGATTGATGGAATCATTTGCATGATGAATGCACATTTGTTTGCCGTTCTGCCCCAAAATCACCATACTTCAGACAGGGAATTCCCCCACAAAGTCCCACATATGTTCACTTTTTACGCAAATAATTTCATCAATCAGGCTGATTGGCTGCTGTGCACCTACACATGCATTGCACCCGATCACTTTTGAGCCCTGCTTGAATGTTCAACATGAGAATTGACTTGTGTCGTGTCCAAGTGACCTACCATGGATATATTCATGTGCCTCCCATCACTGTTTTGAACACACTGGCATTGTTGCAGTGTGTGACACGTGTGTTTTGTCCCACTCTTTTGCATGTTCTGTTTGATGATATGCATTTGACATGGATGGGGGACAGTAGTCATTAACTCCCATCTGGGTGTCCTTGTCAGTTTTGGCATGGCTATGCTACGTGTCATCTGTGTGCAAGCATGTGTCATGTTTGTGGAAGATCCATGCCACTCACTGACTAATGTGTGATGCAGGTGCTATGCACCATGCAGCACATGTCAACTTTTCCATTTTGGAGTCATCAGTGTCTACTTTCAGGGTCCCCTTCCACTTCATTGCCACTGAATGCATGGCTGAGTTTGTGCCATGTGTGACGTATCTAATTAATGTATTGGATTTGTACATTGTGATGCCCATGTGTGTCGGCTATGCTGTTCATGCGTGTCTTCATTACTTTTCTTTTCATTTTGTGCAGGGGATGAGGCACTAGATGCTGTGGAGGAGGAGGATATGGCGCAGGGGCAGGAGTACTCAGAGCCCCAACCAAGCACCACTGGAGGACGAAGGGTGGTGGTGCACGAAAATCCATTGGTCCTACAGACCATCCTGTCCACGGGTGTCTCTGGTCCATGGGTGTCTCTGGGTACACCTCTGATGATCTCTATAGCTCAGGTGCTGAATCAGACATTGAGACAAATGTCCCGTCACAGGTGTTTGTTTCTGGCAGGGATGCTGTTCTGTCCAATGCACCTGCACTGGGGTACCCACCTCAATGGCCCATTCAGTGTTGGAATGTCCGCCTGTGGCGGTTACGGATGCAGGGTCACACTCCACAATATTTGCTCCTGTTCCTGGGGCAGTTCCAGCATAGCAAGATGCACATCACTTTGGGGCCAACAAGTGTCGTGTCTGGCAACGCGGTGGCCATGTGCCACCGGGCAATACTGTGTGGGAGAATTCCATTTATGCAATTATAGCACAACAGGGGGCATCATGTGAGATGATGGCTCAGTCCACGGATAGGGTGGCCACTTCCATTCTCCCCCCCTAAAAGGCAGGTGGAGCTCCAGCAGCAGGCAACACAGTCCACATGGCGCTCACACAGGGAGGACATGTTGGCCACCAACAGGGACCGATGGGCTGAACTGGAGGCTCTGCACACAACCATATCTGCAGAGGCACGGGCCCACAGGGATGTCCTGAGGGTAGAAAACAGCTCCCTCAGAGCTACTCTGGGTGCACTTGAGGAGTCCAAGAGTACAAGGTCAGAACAGCAACTGGAGCAGCTAACACGCACAATCTCAGCTGAGCTCCAGGCAACCCGTGAGGAGATCTGGACATCACGTGAGGCCTTGCAGGCTGAAGTCTGTGCTACCCATGAGGTGCTGTATGGGGATCTCCGGACCATCATCCTGCAGAACCAAATCTTTCAAACCTGCATGCTTGCTGACATTGAGGAGCATGCCAGGGCTTTGCCAGGTCTGCCTCCCATACCACACACACCTTCTAATGTAGGACGATGAGGGCGATGACAGCGACAGCAGTTCTCCCACTATCAGGTAGCCGTGCAGGCCATGAGCCCATGGAGGGTATTTTTTTTTCTCAACCTCCACGCATGTGGGTGTTGGGGTGCACCCTGCACCTCCTCTCTCCTAGGTGCCATGGCCATTTTTTATTTTTATTTTTATTTATTTATTTATTTTTCTTCTTTTTTTGTCTATTGTGCATTCATGTTACAGTGTGTTGCTTTGTGTGGCGCCCATAGGCATCCACTGTGTGTTCCAGCTGGGCCCATGCAGGCTTGTCTTGTGTTTGTGTTTGAAGCTTGGGGTCCAAACACATATGCCACGCCTGCTTCCCCATTCCATGGGCTCGCAAGGGTGGCACCGTGTGACTGTAACTTACACAGAGGCATTGGGCTTCCATCAGTTGTGTGGCCAGTCTGTAGTCCAAACTGTGTATACACCCCTAGTGGGGATTACTGATGATTTCTCCACTGCAAGGTTGATTTGTATATTGTATTACATATTTCTCATTATGCATATTTGCATGTAGCTTCTTCATGTCTTATCTTGCCTGTCTCCATTGCAGATGGAGTTCATGTTGGATGCAGTACCCAGCCACATTTACCTACCAGCAACACACTGGAGATGGAAGGGGTCGATGTGCTGCCTTTGTCAGCTTGTGACACTTGCACTATTGTGATTGGTTACTGTCAAACGTTGCCACTGTTGGGTCCTGTATTCATGGTTTGTCATGCTGGTAAGTATATGTTCATGTGTGCTGTTTCTTTTTCATAGGTGAGAGGGAATTGTATGTGGCCTGTTTCCATTTGTGACGGTGCACTTTGTGGCAGTTGTGTCATGTGTTGTGCATTCATTTGGTTGCTTTCACATTGCATGCCATGCCATGGTGTCTTGTTGCGGGTGAGATGTGGTTTGGGAGGTGTTTGGTGACATAGAAGTATTTGGGTGTGCTGTTTTGCAAGGGCATAGTCCTTCATGCAGCATAAATGTGTGCCTTTTACTGACACAGCATTGGGTGTGTTTAAGTAGCTAGGGATGCACACAATGTAGCACCTCCAGGGAAACAATCTCAGGGTAGTATGGTTGCGACAGTTGACTGTCCCTTTGTCATCATCAATTGTCAGCTGGTATGTGCCAGGCTTGTGTGCACTCCGCAGGATTGGGATTTTAGGTGAAAAATGTTGCCACAAACTCGTTACAGGCTGCCTCACCACGTGCCCTTTCCCCTCCCATACACAGCAGCCGTGCATCTGGTTGGCGATGTGGGGGCACCACCAAGTCCACCAGCACGCCCCGCCGGGTGGCAACATTGTGCAGGACACATGCTGCCACTATAATCCTGCAAACTACTGGGGGCGCATATAGCAGCTGGCCACCAGAGCGGTCGAGGGAGCGGAAAGGTGACTTCAGCACTCCAAATGTGCGCTCCACTATGCCCCAGGTTGCAATATGGGCAGCGTTGAATCTTACCTGGGGTGGCGTGGTGGGTTTCCGTATTGGAGTCAGCATGTAGGTGCTCAGAGGGTATGCACTATCCCCTGGGGAGGTGATAATGGTTATCATTAGTTGGGTTTTGCCATTTCTCTGTGTCTGACATTCATGCATGTGCAGAGGCATTTTTACTCACCAATGAGCCATGTGTCGCCATGCCTCCCAGCTTCCAGGTCCCGGTTTAGGTGTGACATTCTGAATATGAAACTATCATGGCTGGACCCCGGATAGTTGGCATATACAGAGGTGATGATTCCCTTGGCATCACATACAACCTGCCCATTGATGGAATGCCAGTGCTTGCGGTTGGTGTAGATGTGCTCAGTGGCCCTAGGAGGACGTAGAGCCACATGGGTGCAATCAATGGCACCTAGCACTTTGGGGAAGTGTGTCACTCCATAAAAGTCCTGGACCAGGGCCTGCCTTTCTGCGGGTGTTCTGGGCATGTATATGTCCCTGCGGACTAAGGGGCATGCAGCCATGATCGTCAATGCCTGGCGTAGGCAGTGTGACTGCGTGGCCTGTGAGACGACCCCAACTATGGCACTGGCCCGCTGAAATGACCCAGTAGGCAAGAAATGCAGTACATTGAGCATTTTTTCCAAGGGGCTCAGTGCTTGGGAGCACAGGGTGGGTGATGTGAGGTCATCCTCCCACTCAGCAACCCGTTTTAGGCTGATATGGGGTGGAAACATGTACCTGCCATAGACCTGGTCATCAGGCATCCCAAAAAGGCTAGTCCTGGGTAAATAAATGCGGGGCCTGGCTTTCCTCCTCCTCCTGCGGTGTCACACGACCACTGCTACGAGGAACAGTATATTTATCATAGCTTATGAGCTTGTTTGTTGTTTGTGCGCACTTCCGCCTGGCGCACGTGTTTTCGGATTAGCGCGTCTTTTGTGGCGCACAGGTTTCCCCTGTTCGATTCCATGAATAGGTGTTGTTAGCGTGCGTGTGAGCGTTTCAGGTATTAAGCAGCAGTACTTCCTTTGTAACGCCCACATTTTCACATGTTGTTCACCATTCTGCGTGTTCCGCCCCCTTTTTAGGTGTGTGCGCTGCCCTGTGTGCGCCTTCACTGTCTGTCTCGCGCACAGCCTTCGGGATGTCGCAATGACGCGTGCACCACACACGGATTCAGCGCAGATATCAGGTAAGCCACGCGCAGCGCCTTCAATGAATCGACAAACGGCTGTGTGTGCTGCTTTCGCATGCTTGCGCTGCAATTTTCACGCTTGCGCCCCTGTTTTCATCGTACATTAATTCCACTAATTACCCTGTGAATATCACATCTAAATTATTACAGGATTTGTAAAAGTTGCTCTCACCAGACAGAGGTCAGTACCATTCTGCAGTGCTTGCCTACAATAAACTGTGATGATACGCACAGTAAAGGTAATGAAACCGAGTGTAAAGAATGCAATAACTGGTGTGCATGCACTGACGTCATCGCGCAGGTAACACAATGACGTTATATCGCCAAGGTGGCTGCGAGTCTAGCGCATATGCTCTAAACACATCATTTGTAACCTTCTACTAGAAAGTTTGTTAATGATCTCATTAGTGTGAATATAAATTCTGAGCTTAAAATATAAAACATCGAGTGATACCAAAAATACAGCTAATGTGGAAATGTAGGGACGGTAACAGGAAGATATGAACATCTAAAGAAAATAAACAATTGAGAAGGTGACATCATCAAATAGTTAGTACACATGTAACTCATACAGTTGAAAGATATGAACAACACTATTTCGGAAAGTCAAAAAACAGCATTGAAGGGCAACTGCATGTCTCTGCTGGAAATTCCGTCCCCCTACTTCCTATATGTTGGAAGCCTGAGATTGTGCCATGTTTGACACAAGCAGTTGTGCCAATACTGCAGCGTATATTCGATAGAAGATACCCATTGAGACTACCTTATCAGATGTATCCCCGAAGAGACGACAATCTGAGAGAGGAACTCCTTGAAGGAATATGAAAAAGAACAAAGTCTGTGACATCACAAGAGAATATGAACGACATCTCAGAATACTGACTGAAAATGATGTATGGATCCTACAGAAACTAATGGCGAAGTTAAGAATCGAGTGAACATTTAAATATGGAAAAGAAGATTACAATTGCATGGAGCACTGCAGAGAATGCACCGTTCAATAATTGTACAGATACTGAAACAGAAGGTAGACTAAATCTTCATAGAAGCTGGCTATATGTATTGAATAGAATACAGGCAGAGCCACCATTGTATAGAAGCTGGACATCGGTATCATACATTTTAGTAAGCCAGGATCCATGAAGAAGGAAGGGAGAATTGTGATGCAGCAAGAATAAGCTGAAAATGTGGATCTGCATGGCGAGGCTGTCTGGCTTGGAGTCAAGATTGACGCAGCCAAGGTTGGCTATCTATTCTTTAAAGGAGTGAATGTGCGAAGGATGAATCATCTCTTGTTAAGGTGCAAAGAAGAACACCAAGTGGCAAGTTTTATTCATTTAAGACATTTAAAACCTGCCAAATGGACCAAATCGTGGTCTCCTGTCACGTGAGCCAAGGATGAAAATATAGTCAAACTTGGAGTCCTAGAACAATGATAGTGAGTGCCCTCACTCCTATGTATTCCCAGAGATAAGCATACTTTGCAAGGCCAAGATCAAAGACAATCTTCATGGCAGAAGGTATGGCTGATGAGAGATGTTGTGCCAATTTGTGGGGAGATAGAGTAAGGCCCACCTCCTTGCACCTCAGTGTGGGCTTACGTGCCGATTAGTGAACTAAATGTTCCAGACATGGCACTAGCGTGCCAACCAATTGTAGAGGGTCGCATAATGAAGGACCTCATAGTTTGAAGACCAATTGAAAACTGTGCACTTAATGGTTTTGAAGATGCCATGTTTTATAGATAGGCATCTATTGTCCACCTGACAGTGGGCAGCCAATCACAATCCTAGGTCCTAGGCAATTTGTACTTAGATGTTTCCCTTAAGCCTATCACAATCTGTAGTAGGCTTTTCATTATTTGCCACGTAGTATGATGTCACCTCTGACGTATCTTTAGTATATAATCTTGTTTTTGTGAAAAGAACACTGAGAGAAATTGAGCAAACGTCTGTTGATGTTCGTTGAAACTCCTTGTTTTAGATAATTGATAATAAAACAGTACTTTGCCATCTTCCTGAGTTGGTTCACTTATTTGGCCTCAGAGTTATTCTAACCCATCCATTGCATGCACATTCCTAAAGAGCCCTAAACTCAACAAGGTTTTCAATAAATCTACAGGCAGACAATTAGAAACTGACTTACACTCTACATGAGCATGGACATCTGGTGAATATTGCATTAGTTACAAAGTTGCAAATGTATTAGCCACTAAATTCGCAGACTGACTGTGAAGGCAGCCAGATCCAGAGAGAAATGTACAGTGACAGCAGGACGTCTGGGTCTGCAGTACAGAACTGGAATGCCCTCAGCAGTTTTAAGAACTAAATTACTGTGGCATTTATTATAAGCTTAGACCAACCCCCTTAAGCCCACTTTCTCTGAGCAAATCACTCAACCCGAGAAAATCCCACCCCAAGCAGCTGAGGTCCAATAAATGTATCTAAAACAGCCATAGAGGAGGATATGCCAGCCTTTCAATAGAGGCCAGTTCAGTCAGTGGGCCTTCTTACAGGTTTGGTGGTCCTGGAAACAATAGTGCCGGTAGCAACGTACCAGCACCCTTTCCGGATTGCCAAACTGTATGTTTGCCAGTAGGGGCACAGAACTCCCACCATGCCTGACCTGCCTGGAGTACAGGCTCCTACCAGCATGCTTTTCCCTGAAGCACTAGCACCATTACTAACAGTGCAATGCTTCAGGTTTCCCATTCCGGACTCCATGGGAATGGAAAAGAACCATTCCGCCACCACCTATGATATCCCAGTAATGAGGCCCACTGAGTGTCAGTACCTGTGGTAGCTGTAAATTGAGAAATGTAGAGAGCCCAAACGTGGATAGGAGATACTGGTGCATGGTGAGGTGAGAGAAGCTTGGGGTGGTTTCAGTAGTTAGGAGAGAAATGTATTTGAATTTGTGGAGAGGGATTCATGTGGAGGGATGGGAGGAGAAAATAAATATGGATTTTGAGGAGATAGACTGTATTGAATTGGAGAAATGGAGAATGGACTCCTTTGGGAGCAGAGGCAGAAGGGTAGATGTGTCAGGTAGGAGAATAAGAAAGCAAGAGGTACCATCTGGAAGGAGGAGAGGAATATTGTGCAGGTTTTCTGGTAATGTTTTGCAGGAGATGTGGAGACTACAATGATGTTAAAAGAGGCAGTACAATCCCAGTTTTATAAGGAAGGAGTGGGAGATGGCAAAAGGTTTATAAGGAAGGAGTGACAGGAAGGAGGGGGATACCATCTGGGAGATGAGAGTTGTGTTGGAGGCAGAGGAGAGAGTTGCAAATTAGATGGAGAACAAAGTATTGAAGCAGGGGGATTACCATCAGAGGAGAGAGCATTGTTAGCATGATGGAGAAAAAGAGTACTATCAAAGGACAGACAGCCCTGAAGGAGATCAGAGTGGGAATTTGGCTTGGATAGAAGAAGAACCCAGCTCTAGGGGATAGCAAAGTTGTGTAGAGAGAAGAAGGAGCTGAATTGGAGGCAAGGGATTTAAAAGAAGAGACTAAACAATGGATCTGAGCCATTAGGAGCCATTAGGAGAGATATAAAGATACTAAATCAATAAACATTAGATTTCAGAAGGGAGTGGTAGAGACCATCCCATTAATCAATAACAATAGGGTAACCCCAGATAATTACATTGATCCAGGGGAGATTGTAAAGGCAGAAGGAGGTTCACAATGGCACTGTTATTCTGGAAACAGGAGGACAGCATAGTAATATTGTAGACATAGAAGGGCCCAGGGAGTCCATCGAGAGGAGAAGTAGATGGATCAGAGTATGGCCACGTGTACCCACCAAATCTTATCAGAGCACAATAGAACATCAGGAAAGCAGCACCCCTGATCCTGCCTGGTTGGAAACTTCCAAAACTCTGCTAGGGGAGTTTCTCAAAGAGGAAACCTAGTTTGTAACAGCCCAAAAGAGCCACGCATCACATGGCAGCCCTGTAGTGGTGGGTCTGCAACACAGACATGATTTCTGCCCAAAGGGGAGGGTGGAGGTGGGGCACCTCGCTCCCACTTAACCTTAGATTGAGATAGATTCAATCTTTGAGGGAAGGCCCTCATTTATATATGTATTGGATATTCTTTGCTGGAGGATTGACAAGACTTGGTGGACACTTCTTTGGATTTGGGACACTGGCAGACATTGGATCATTTGCTTGGCACTGGCCACTTGAGTTGGTTTATGGTGTAATTTGGTGCCATTGAGAACCTTGATGGAAAGCACCTCTGGAACAGGAGGGGGTCTAAGTTCTTTTGAAGTCTTGTTTTTAGACCCCTACTGACCACTCATTCACATCATATCCTGACAATCATACAACTGTCATCCTGATGCCTTATATTATTGAGTTTTGAAAGACTCCTGCATTACTTTTTGGATTACTTCTTCAGTAACACCCTTGACATGTTTTCCTTGTGTCTGGTCTCAGTTCTGGGTTCATGGTGGCAGATAGACATTCCACCAGCCTTTTCACGTGTGATATCAGATGTGTGTTGCATCTTGTCTAGACTGGGCAGTTGAGCCACAACCACTGAATGAGACATATGCACCATCTCTCCCTCAAATTATCTGACTGGGTTGTCTTGGGGAAACCTTCAGTCCTTGCGTGTGAGAACCACTCCAGTTGTTCAGAAGGAGAGCCTCATCAAGAATTCTATTTTGGATTTTTGTTTTGTTTTGGTCAAAACAAAGATGGTCAAGCCATCACAGTGTCTATCTATCATCCACTAAGAGAAATACCCACAAACTCTTGACAGATTCTTGTGTGGATCCACTAACAGACCTCAAGAAGTTTAGCAAAATACTATGAATTCTGCTATTCGATAAACACCAGTATCTAAGGGTACCAGTAGTTGGAAGACTTTAAGAGTGTGTCTGAAGTGGAAGGATGGAGGAGAAGAAGACATGTAAGAGAGACATTCTGAAATAAGATGCTTAGGGAAATGAATGACTGGACCCCAAAAGCAGAGGTTTATGGCAGGAACCAAGATGAGCAGCCCAATGACGTCTTTGAAAGTCATTTAAACAGTTCTCAACAAGGATAAGATTGGACAAGACCAGATCGTGGAATGATCCCAGAAAGGAAGAACCTTCAGGGAAACCTGAGCAATCACAGAGATGTTATTTTGGCTGCAGAAAGCAATACCATAGCACACATTAGTGTCCACGTTTGTTTTGCCCAAGCACAAAGATCTTAGTCACAAAGAAAGTATAAACCATGGCCTGACAACAAAATGTGACCCAACCAGAGACAAACACCCATCCCACTGATTTACCCCAATGATTTGAGTCAAGGGTGCCATATATAATGCAAAGAAAGGAAAGAAGGCATCAGAACATAGCCTTAAGATATCCAATGAAATTCCTTTGAAAGAGACATAGCTGCTGTCGTGGGGATGATAAGCTTGAGGTGAGTTCAGTGAAAAAACCCAGGAGTGCCCAATCCTAGCCAGCCAAAAGTCTGAGGGAAAAAAGAGAAATCCGGCAGAAGCCCTG
Source organism: Ambystoma mexicanum (assembly GCF_040938575.1). Lineage (NCBI taxonomy): Eukaryota > Metazoa > Chordata > Amphibia > Caudata > Ambystomatidae > Ambystoma > Ambystoma mexicanum. The sequence continues at coordinate 1,135,192,667 of NC_090921.1, read as the reverse complement.
ACCCAGAGAAAGCATACAAGTTTGCATGAGAACAAACAGAATCCCGTTCCAAGATGAGGTTGAAGACCTGCTCCAAAAGAAATATGATGCATGGAACATGAGGACACTGACACCCTGGCCTGAGAAGCCCTGGCACAAGAAATGTTGGTGGCCTTTCCGGAAGGATGATGACACCTGGCGCGAGAGAAAGCAATAATATGGAAGTTGGATCCCTCACGCAGCTGGAAGGTTAAGACATTGCAAAAAAAGAAAGTGTAGCTCTGAACCAGAAACAGGTAGAAGTATTAATTCCAAAACAAGTCATTAGCAGCCATAAGAATCAAACCCAGGAAAGTCTAATTAGCCGGATCCGAAAAGAGAAATCAAGAAAAGAGTGTCAGACACAAAAGTCTATGGAGCAATTGAAGATTCTAAGCAGAAGAAGACCTAGACAAAGTAATCCCAACATGCTCAACTTGAGGATGGATGGTCTAAGGAATCTGCCCACTGATTGGATGGATACCACAATAACCACAAGGGTATCATTGATAACCCAGGTCCTTTTGCCCCCTCCCTTTTGGCCTTCAGTTCACTAGGGGTGAAGGGGGAGACCTAGACAGCTATCATATAGAGTACCACTAAAACACCAGACAGGATGGAAGCTGTGGGTTCCCATTCTACGAGAGCCTGCCACCTAAACAAGAGGTGGTAGAACCAAACACCATCTCTCCTACGGACCCCTAGATGCAGAATGACATTCCCATTGCAGGAAGACACTTGTTTACATTTTGTTTGAACTTTTGCTGGTGCATGCTGGAAAAGGCATGGTGTCACTTTTAGGTTTTGTGACATTTGTTTGGCTTAAGACACATGAGTTGGATTGAGTTGAACTTTTTGAACATGGTGGATGAGTCCATGTTCTTTGAAAGGCTTGTCTGAGACTTTGACTGGCCCCTCCCTCATATCATAGCCTGACACGCAGAGCTATCATCCTGAGTGTTAAAAACTTGGTGATATGTTATGCTACCTTTTGAAGATCTTTTTCAATATAACCCTTGAAACATGCTCTTTACTTCTGGTCTCAGTTCTGGTCACTGTAACAGACAACTATTCTGATGGCCTTGTCACACCATAGCACATTCACACAACAACAGGACAGCATTTTGTGGACATGGCATAATTTTAAGTCACATAACCCTAAAATTGATCACTGCATTGGGTATTGCTTAAAGGAAATTCATCCACTAAACTGCTCTGAACAAACGGTCAAACAATGCATGCTGACCTTTATATAAGAGTGAGATTTTGAATGATCCGGAAAATAAATGTATTGCATGAACAAAATATGCTCATCAGGGTCCAGATCTCATTGATAAGACCAATTAACAATGGTTTGATGCAAGGACCCATAGGATTTGGGGACACCTAGCGTCCAGGAGTCTTATACAAGTTCTGACTCCCTTGCCAAAACTCCTCTGTTTGGACATTGTCTCCTGAGATAAACCAGACAATTAGTTGAAGATTGCTCTTTTATCAAAGATTGTCTGACTTCCAACTGAAGGACTGGGTAAGATGTGAGTTATGGCATGAGCTGAAGAGGTCTATGTGAAGATATTCTCAAGTCTATTGTGGCTGTATCAACCCCTTTAGCAAGCTACATCCCATATTGGGAGAAAAAGAGAGCTACTATTGGATACAGTATGGGGGTCTTGATTCCTTTTCCAGGCATTAATAGTCCAGGGTTCTATGTCATAGAACAGGTGTTTTTACACTGAGTTTTTGCTGAAAAAAATCCTCAAACGTTTTAAATATTATTTTTGGGGGGCTTGACCCCCAAATCCCTAGTCATCTATCTACTTTTTGTTATTCCTGATTCCACCAACCCTTTATAGGCCCTTTCCCACCCCCCAAAAAAGAATTCAAAATGTTTTTTCAGCAAAAACGCTGCGTAAAAACACCCATCGTAAAAACGGGTGTCGATCAAAGGACGTCATACCTAGTCCAGGCCCTATACACGTATCCTGTTAATGAATAATGTATTAATCTTACTCCTCATATAAGCCGACTTGTAACTGCCTATATGAGCAAATTGATTCAATGTTGAGGATTTAGCCTTCACTAGGCCCACAGGGTCAAGCATGATCACCGATGGACTGGGAATCCTGAAATATTATGCATGTGTGCTATTCTGCTTCTGGGTTCACACTTTGCAGTGCCTGCACTGACATCATGGCCGCTTACGGAGGTAAGGACCGGACCAGCCCTCTCGTTAAATGTCGGCGATCTCGCATTTTGCGCGCAGAGATTTATATAAAAGGTCTCAATGACAGATCATGCTAGCCTAGACAGTACCGCTGGTAATAGATCATTTGCATTTGACTTGGAGACGCGGGGCAACTGGTCTTTGGTTTAAATGTGACTATTCTGTGTTAGAACGTTGGCTCGAGAAGGGAGGTATTTTGGAAGAGAGCATTAGATGTAGTGCAGGCCCCGGCCACAGAAAGCCTTGTGGACAATGCAAAGGGTATTGAACTTGATCCTTGCAGCAACCGGGAGCCAGTGGAAAGATTTCAGTGCTGGAGAGATATGATCCCTGGGCTTGAGGCCAAGGATATGTCTTGCAGTCCTGTTCTGGATTAGTTGCATAGGGTGGAGAGTAGAGGAAGGCAGATTGAGAAAGGGCTGTTGCAGTAGACCAGCCTAGAGTGAACCGGGGCTCTGGAAACAGTGAGCTTCTGGGGAAAGTGAGAAAGGAAAGAGTCCCTTTCAGGAGGTGAAGCTGGTAGTCGATTAAAAGAAGTGCTTGTCTTGCCTGTATAGCCATCTGGCACACTATGGCTCATACAGGTGAAAGATACTGTTTTAGAAGTCCCTCACGCATGTTACGTGCGCCAAACAGAGAGCCAGCGAAAGGTTGTTGACATATGGCGCCCTGCAATCTATTCAGCCACGACAGCCATATATTAGGCACCCGCCCCGCAATAAAATATAAAAACATACCTGGCGACCCACTTTTGGCAGAAAATAATTTGCCTGGAGTCACGCGGTTAGCCAAGAGGTTAAGCCCGGCTATGCACCCAGTTTGCTCTTTAATATATTCCATGAAGGAGCTTAAAATCTCTTTTGTTAAGCAAGCAACCAGCTGAACCCACCCAGTCCCTCGTACGCCCATTCACTTATGTGGCCTTTCACCCCCCAAAAAGAAAATCGGGTGTTTTCACCCGCCTTGGTGACACAAAAGGTTAGGAGCTGTGTTTTTTCTCCATCTTGAATGGAAGATCCCTACTAGCACAGAGACCAGAAACAGGAAGCTGGGCAGCTCTGTGTGTCTCATTGGTCGTTATCCTTTCGAGGGAATCACGCGCACCCACGCAGAGCACAGTTTCCTTGCAAAGGTTGTTTCTTTTTGATTCTTCTTGGTCTGTGTGGACGTGAGTAGGGAACGGGAGAAGTATGAGGACAAAATGGGTCAAATATATTGAATAGAACAATTGAAGTAGGTGGATGGAACGGGTGAAGTGGATGGATCAAATGATAAATGTGGTTGGAACGAAGGAAGTATGAGGTTGGAACGGGTGAAGCATTGTGGGTGGAACCGATGAACTTGGTGATTGATTGATTGATTGATATTTTATTTTTATCGCGCTCGTACACAAGTGTTTCAAGGCAAGGGAGGGGAACAGGAGAACAAAACAGCGATCTTACTAGGCCCAGTGACATTGAGAACGAGCAAAGTGCATGGGAGAGGGGGAGGGGAAAAGTGCATGGAAGGGGGAGAGGTGGAAAGTGCGAGGCAGAGGAGAAACAGATAAATAACAATAAATAAATAATAAAGGCAACAAACAGTGGTAATGCAGCCAGCAATTTGCAAGTGCTAGGTTTAAGGCAGCAGATAGGGTAGGTCTGATAAGTGCAGGAAGAAAAAGGGGGGGCTGTATGGGTACAGATACAGACCCCAGTGCAAGGGGTGGCCCGGAGGCAGTGCGGGAGGGTGGCAGGATGAGCAGGTACCTGGGCGCAAAGGACAGAGGGTGGCCAGGTGCATGGTGCCAAGAGAGAACAGATCAGCAGGGGAGAGGGGGAGCGAAGGCAGAAGAAAAGAGGAAGGTCTTGAGGTGCTTCCGGAACCGGAGATGGTTCTCCTCAAGTTTTAGAGTGGCAGGGAGGCTGTTCCAGAGGGGGGCCTCAGCCGAAGACAGAGATCTACCTCCAGCTCGTTTCTTAGAAAAACGACTGACCCTGAGGGAGTTGGAGGTAGAGGAGCGAAGAGCTTGAGAGGGGAGGTATTTGTGGAGGGATGGCTGAAGGTATTTTGGACCTAGGCCCCAGAAAGCCTTGTGGACAATGCAGAGAGTTTTGAATTTAATCCTTGCATCCACTGGGAGCCAGTGGAGAGATTTCAGAGCTGGAGAGAACGATCCCAGGGCTTGAGGCCAAGGACAAGTCTTGCAGTCCTGTTCTGGATTAGTTGCAGAGGGCAGGGAGTAGAGGCAGGTAGATTTAGAAAGAGGCTGTTACAATAGTTCAAGCTAGAGAGAACCAGAGCTTGGGATACCATGAGCTTCTGGGGGAAGGAGAGGAAAGGCAGAGTACCTCTGAGGAGGTGCAGTCGGAAATTTGACTTTTTAGAGACCTCAGAGATGTGGGCGGAGAAGGAAAGGGAGGAGTCAAAGATGACCCTGAGGTTCTTAGCCTCGCCGGTGGGGGTAGAAGGAGGGCCAAGGGAGGCCGGCCAGAGAGTGAGGGGAAGGATGGTGAAGGTGTGCCAATGAGGAGGATCTCCATCTTGCTGGCATTCAGACAAATATCATTGGCGGCACACCAATCTTGAATGGCAGTTACGCAATCAGAGAAGAGAGAGGGAGAGGAGGTGGCAGAGGGCAGCTTGAAAATGAGTTGAGTGTCGTCAGCGCAGCACTGGAAATTTGAGCAGAAAATGGCAATGCAGTGGGCGAGAGTTGCCAGGTATTGGTTGGAAAGCCAGGGCGAGAGGTTAGACCCCTGGGGAACACCACAGGTAGAGAGGAAGATAGATGAAAGGAAGGACCCAAGTTGGACCTGGGAAGGTCGATCTGAGAGGAAAGAGGTCAGAGCCTGATCAGTGATACCCAGGTTTTCATGGAGACGGTTGAGCAGGATGGTATGGTTGACCGTGTTGAAGGCAGAAGAGAGATCGAGAAGGATGAGGACAGAGGAAATGTTAGAGTCAAGGTTGGAGAGCAGATCTTCATGGATGTTCACGAGAGCAGTTTCCGTGCTTCTGGCAGCTCTGAAGCAAGACTGGTGGTCATGGAGACAGCCAACAGAATTGGAATAAAGGTTAAGCTGAGAGATGGCCATCTTTTCCAGGAGTTTGCCAAGAAAGGGAGTAATTGAAATTGGGCGATAGTTAGCTGGACAAGAAGGATAAGCTGTGGGTTTTTTGAGAAGAGGATGCACAAAGGAGTTCTTCAGTGGGGAGGGGAAGGATCCAGAGGCAAAGGAGTGGTTGCAAAAATCAGCAAGGGCCGGAGTGAGTTGTCAATGTGGTCCTTGATGGTTTTAGAGGAACAGGGATGAACCTGTTTTGAAGAGGCTTTCATAGATCGGACGTGTCTAGCAACCTCGTCAGGGGTGAAAAGAGGAAAGCACGAGAAGGATGGTGGGAGGGTGGCTAAAGGAGAGTCAGCAAGCACAGATGGAGAGGGAAGAGGAGGGGTGTGGGTGGAGAGGGTGGACAGGATGTCCTGGGTTTTTTAAATGAAGTGAGAGGCAAGGGGATTGCAAAGAGCCTGGGAGGCAACAGGAGGGGTAGAGACTGCAGCAGGGTTGGCCATCTCCTTGCAGATCTTAAAGAGTTCGGCCAAGTTGTTAGATGCTGCAAAGACAAGAGCTTGAATGTGGACTCTCTTCTTGGTGAGGACAGAGAGTCGGTATTGCCTTTGTAGCAGGTGACAGGCCAGTTTGTCAGAGGATGAACAGGAAGTCCTCAATTTCCTCTCAGCTGCCCTACACTTACGTTTAAGTGTAGCTAGGTTAGAGTCATACCAGGAATTGCACTTGGCTTTGGACTTCAAACGGATCCTCATGACAGGGGCAAGAGCATCACGCGTATCAGAAATTGAAGAGTAGAGTATAGACAGGGCTGTGCCAGGATGTGAGACAGCCAGAGGTGGAGGGTGGGGAGAGAAAGTGGCGGCAAAAGCCTCAAATGACACATGCTTCATGGGCCGGATGTCCGAGAAGGTAGGTGGCAGTGTTGGGGTAGGCTTGGCTTGGGGGGAAGAGAGGGAGAGATGAGATGAGAGGAGGGAGTGATCGCTCCAGGAGAGAGCAGTGGTCAGAGGGAGGGAGAGGGGAAGGAACGGATGAACTGGGTGGAATGGGTGAAATGGGTGGAACGGGTGAAATATGTGGACGGAAATGGTATAGCATGTAGATGGAAAAGGTGAAGTATGTGGATGGAACGGGTGAAGTATGTGGATGGAACGGGTGAAGTGGATTGAACGTGTGAAATGGGTCTAACCGGCTAAGTGGATGGAACGTGTGAAGATGACGTAACGTGGGTAGCACGAATGAAAGGAGCAGTGCATAAAATGGTTGGAGTGCCTAAAAAGGTTGACGCACATGGAACGGATGCGAGCGCATGCAACGGATGGGAGCGCACAGACTGGTGTGACTTACATGGAATGGTTTGGAGGGCATGGAACATCTGAAAGAGCATTGAAAGGAACGGTCTGAACGCTTGAAACGGTCGTAATGCACGGAACAGTTGGAGTACATGGAACGGATGGAGCACATGGAACTATTGGAGTGGGATTGATCACAAGAGGCCTAAACCACCATATTCACATCTCCACGCTTACTCTCTTCTTTACACCACCACTCAAATAGAACACAGCGATACTATGACACCATTCGGTATAGCTGTTCTCATACCATCATCTGCCTCATACTCCCCATCACTCTAACTAAACACTGCTGGTTACACACCCTCCAGCCTAGGTTTTCTCCTCAGGCCTAACGCAGCCAGAATCGGTCTGGATTACAACCTGCCAGAACGAACACATGCTCCTGATCTCTCAACCACCACACCTACTGCTAAGAAGCAGCTATCACACAAATGCCACACCAGCTGCACACATATCTGGTGCTCACACGCACCTTTTTGATTCTCTCTACTCTCTCTACTGACTTGAACTTCGGTTCCCGAGGGCGTTCAACCTACCAGCGTCTTGAGACCATACCAATGGTACATAAGGTGCTATATAAATGCAAAGTAACATAACATAACATATATCTTACTGCACTATGTTAAATAGCAAGTCAGGATCATGGAAATCAGGGTTGTAAATTTGAGTGTTGTCTAACATTTTTCTGATCTATGCATTTCCTTGCGGCTTGAGGATCAATATTGTGGCATTAAACCACCAATTAAAGTCAGAACATTTGTTGAGATTAATATGTAGGGTAAAGGCTCACGCGAAAGGGACCACATCCCTCCTGTTAGATGTTTCTTTTTTCCACCGAGATGTCATCCTATTAACATGTTAGGAACCTGTACTAACTACCCTACATTGGTGGTAAGGTCCATCCAACAAATAATCAGGCATACTGCCTGGACAACTGCCTTATCAGAATAAATTCAAAAGGATGAAGCAATTCCTTTCCCTAAAACAGTAGCCACTGTGTCCTCCAAGAAATCCACAAACCCCCTGTCTTGACTCATATTGAGGCTCAAAAGGATCCTTCCCTGACCAGGCGCATAGGTACAAGGGAATCTTGAATATTATTTTCCATAATTAATCACTGTGATTCCAAGTATTCATAAAAGGCCAGGGAACTACATTTGTGTAACCTCCAAAGTCTGGCAACATGTTTTAAAATGAATGTGCTTTCCTTTGATGTATAGTGTGTGTGTGAGAGGACTCAATAATGATGTCCTTTCTGCTGAACCACCTCCTAATGGCTGCTAGAGAGAGGACAACTGGTAGGTGGCTGTAATGTCCCAAACCACCATGTACTCATCAAAGTAAATGTAAAGAGGTTTAATGGCTGCACAGATCGACAAGCACCTGTGTTATCCCTGGCACCACGGGGCCCGGCTTGTAGAAGCTACATGCTTGTCCCCTAATGGAATGCCTGGACATAAAGACACAGGCAACAGTGTAATAAAAACATTTTATTTCATGTGTAATGTGTTTTCTTTATTTATGTTTGTGTTGTAAGTATGTGATTTGTTCGAAACTATTCAGCACAACATGGGGCTTGTTGGAAGGTTGAAAGAAGAGAAAAAGAAAAGAGAAGAACAATGGGACAGAACTGCCCGGCCCAGGAAAGGCCTGGGCAGGTGAGAAAAGAATCCAGTGTGGATAAAAAAAAACTACATGTTGCCAGTGGACAGTTGGAGAAACAAGGAGGAAGAGAAAAGAAAAATATTTACTTTGGCGGGCCTAAATACATCAATGGTGCCGGGGTATCACTTGGCTGAGCTCCCCAGAGGGTGAGCCAAGGGTCCAAGCTGCTACTGCCAGCGGCAACTTGGCTGCCCTGGGCCATGGCAGGTGTCATCCCACCTGGGCCAAACCGGACTGCCCAGAAATCACTGAGGAGGCCCAGACAAGGCTGCCAGGTCTGGTCCCCAATTGGCCTGCCTGTTGGCCAGCAAGGTGGGCCCATTCCAAGAAGTACTCCAGAGCAGTGTATGTCAGGCATGGCCTGGGAGGTGAAGAGCAGCGAAGTCCGCTTCACACGCCTGAAGTTAAAATGGCAGCAATGGTGAAAGCCTAAATTAAAAAATGGTGGCATAGGCCACGCTAACGAGGTTACCGCAGAGATTATGACAATGCCGCGAGAGTGGCAGTGAGCGTCAATATGCCTCTCAGCCAATGGTGCCCACACAGAAGATTGCAAAGTGCCACGGGTGCAGTGGTGAGAGCAGGTGGGCCCCACCCAGGAGGGTAGAGCAGTGAACAGAAGCCTCTGACTGGCTTTGCCGGCCAGCCCAGGTGAAGAGGAGGAGGGGAGGAAGTCCTGTGCTGCTCCTTTCAGAAGCCCGGTAAAGGAAAGCCTCGGGCTGCCCAGCAGAGAGACCCGTGCAGCAGTCACCCCAATGTGATATAGCGTTTTATGTGTGTTATATGCTGTATGTAAAAAAAAAAAAAAAAATATATATATATATATATATATATATATATATATATATATATATTTTTTTTTTTTTTTTTTTTCAGTGAAAAAAACGTTGTTAAATGGACGTTATGATTAAGTTGCGCTACTAAAAACCTATGTAATTCAGTGAAAAAAATGTTAAAAGGACGTTATGGTTTGAAGTAAAACCGAAAAACCCCAGATATTCGCAAGTTATGGTAAACTAAGCAACCATAACTTGCATCACCACCGTGCACTGATAAGACTAACACCCAGAACATCAAAGATGACATCACAAATATCATTCATGACATCACTGATGACATCATATGTCTAGCCCCTTCTTTTTGTTCACTGCCATATCTAGGCCAGGTGGTTTTATTTACTGACAGTCAGAAACTTAACTTTTAAAAGTTATTACATGTATAGATATTGCTATTCTCGCATGTTCTTACACTACTTTCCTTAGAATTTAATCGCAGCTTATGATGTACATATATAGAGGAAGAAGCAGGCCTGAAACACAACAATCATTTTTGTGTGTGAATACAATCATGTAGATTATACACAGTTGCTAATGATACTGCATCTTGTTTGCTTACTTTACTCTCCATATATAAGCCCCATATTCATATGCATTGTAGACTATGTTTTGTGTGAATTAGTAGAAATATGTACTAAGTGATGCATTATTAGCTACTTAGTACATGTTTCACAGTACAGAAAAGTCTGATACAGAAGCATTCACCATTTTATTATATAACTTTGGAAAATTACAAATATAGCACCTCTGTGGTGTATGCTGCAACCAATACCTACATTTCTGTATGAGTAGGTTCCTGTGCTAGAAAGAACACTGCAATAGAATGTTCTTTAGAACACTACATTGCGTAATGAAGTATGTAGTTTATTACATATTTCCCGATAATCCCTGATACTTTTTTGCCAACATTACATTCACAACCCGTTGTATCAAAAGTAAATGCACATGTGATGTCATCAGTGATGTCATCAATTATGTTTGTGATGTCATCTTTGATGTCCTGGGTGTTAGTGTTAGCAGTGCACGGTGGTGTTGCAAGTTATGGTTGCTTAGCTTACCATAACTTGCAAATTTCTGGGGGTTTTCGGTTTTACTTCGAACCATAACGTCCCTTTAACAAAGTCTTTTTCACTGATTTTATATATTTATAAACTTTCTGTATTAGGTACAGTAAAAATAATATATGTATTTCTTTTTACACAGAAATGTCTACTACTTTAGAATGGCTGGAGGAAAATTTTCCTCGTGATGAAATAAGTGAAAACATTGATACTAACTTTGCATCAGGCCATGCAGACCTTTGTCTGATGTGCCAGCCTCCAGGGGGCGCCAACACCAGCAGGTGTGAAAGGAAGTGTGAACGAGGTGCAAATGGGAAGCAAAATTAACACGCAAGATTAAAAGAAGTGCTTTTAATCCTGAAAATTCATTTTAACATTTCAAAAATACATGGCCTGGTGCAAAGACCAGCATACACACACACACACTCCTCTCTCTCTCTCTCTCTCTCTCTCTCTCTCTCTCTCTCTCTCTCTCTCTCTCTCTCAGACAAACGTGCGCTTGATGCACTTCAAAATACTGGCGCCTATGCTGAACCTTCAGACACCAAAGGACGCCTGTGGCATTAAACGCTGTGGGGAGACTCAGGATGTAGCACCAGACCACACGTGTGTCTGAGGAGCAGGACTGGTTCCCCGTCAAGTTGAACCTGCCTAGTCACTCGTCTCTTAGCACCTAACTTAGATCTCTGTGCCTTTTAGAATATGTACTATCATGCATGTATAACCGAAATTGAAAACCCTAAGAACCTCAATTTAAACTGATAGGACTTAAGAAAATAACCATTTGCTGAACGTCTCACTACTGTGCCCACCATGAGGTGTTCTCAGAAATAAAGGGACAGTCTTCTTAAATATATAGGACACACACATGCTTTAGTTTACCTAAAAACCAACACGTGGTAACACCTCTGCTACAGGAGCATTTAAAAGCACACTACTGGGCATAGCAGAGTGTGAAGAGCAGTCACAAAACCTGCCGGGAGCCTGATAACACGAGCCTGTTCTTGCTTTTGACTTTACATGCTGGAATTTGTAGGACCATACTTAGCACGCGAAACATGAAACTACAAATCCAATAATGCAACGAGAAAAGCCAGCAATGGCTCTTAGTGGCTCACATGGCAGCTATGCACTTAGAGATCAAGTAGTGGCAGGGAGTTTGGAAATGCAAGCAAAGCTCAAAAGTCCACTGAGTGGACAACAGTATAGGAAGACGACCATTAAATGTAGCGTGAAGCTTATCAGACTGAAACCAATGTTTTGCAGAGTAGTTACTGATACAGTGATTGGAAGCATTTGTGTATTTATACATTGAAACAACTTCCTTTATAGCACAGAAATCCTTATTTGTCGTGTTTGAAAATGCTAGCATAATCAGTTGTATACAACCTCTTACCAGAAGTATGCTAAGTAGGCTCACAGTGTGCACCCCCTCAACCAACAACTCAGTGGCATTCCTTTTGTAAATGCCTGCACATTCTAAGATCACCCCCCTAATGGAAAACACCACACTTCTCTATATATTCAAATTATTGCCCATTACTTTATGTGTACTTTACAAAAAAAAGAAAAAATTAAACACACCATACAGACATTAAAAAGAATACAGAAATAGACATTAGAAAATCATCTGCAGCGAATGCAGCAAAACATTGATCTTTTAAAATAATAGTGCACTCAGAAATATTATTTTCCCAAGTGTTCAGGCATGTACTTCTAAGCATGCATTGATCGATTGTACAAACATTTCCTATGCACCTTACTGTAGTTTTACTCTTTTTTACACATGCAAAATCAGGCAGCAGGGTGTGGCCATCTTGCGATAATCTTATCCGTTCCCGCATCGCCCAAGATGAACTGCCCTGGCGGCACCAATGCACATGCCCCGTCCCTGAGTCTAACATCACCAAACCTAGTGATATGCCCCACCTATCTCCAGAACATTACTATACAGCGTAGTAAAATGCACCCAATCATCACCTTTGTGATAACGTTACTTGTTGCAGAACCCAGAATATCAACACACATCATCTCACAACACATTGCATCCCGATTTTGAATATGAAACCATACTTTTAAAGGAAATACCAAATTGTACAATTTGTAAAGTACTTTTATTTCACAATAAACGCTCCGAGAACATCCGGAGACTTACATATGCAAGCAAATAGGTAATTGTTTTCTTCGTTCGATCCACAAATGTTTATCGTGAGTCACGCGATATTCCTGTGAAGACTCTGCATGAACTTCCGCTAGGCCACCATAAAACATACAAAGTTGCTCCTTATCACTCGTATGGCGCACGGGCATATTGGCCTGTATCTATCATCCCAAAAAAAATGTTCAATTTGTAAAATACTTTTATTTCACAATAAACGCTGCAAGAACATCCAGACACTTACATATACAAGCAAACAGGTATTTGTTTTCTTCGTTCTCCATCCACACATGTTTATCGTGAGTCACAGGATAGGCCACCACAAAACATATGAAGTTGCTCTGTGTCGCTGGTATGGCGTTCGTACATATGGGCCTGTGTTGATCATCCCAAAACAGTGTCACTGGCATTCAACCACTGACGTATAGCTGTAGCTGACGGTTATAAAAACCATCAGGTGGTATCTAGAATCCATGACAATCGCAGAAACTCAAGATGTAGCTGTTTAAAAGAAAGATAACAAAAATGTGTCTCCGTAACCAATCTTGTTACAGTATATCATTTTAACCATCAATTTGGGCCTGTTACAACTATTGATAAAGACGGACGTCAAACAATAATAACTCAAACAAATGAACGTGCAAATTGCTCTTCAGTATGCTGTACACATTACTGCTACGGAATATGGTGAGCTCGAAATGGGATGCTAACACTGATGCTGCAATTAGAGAGTTAAATAAAACCAAAAAGAACAGATACACTGAATTTTTATTAAATATTAGCATTCAATTACGCGTTTGTGAACCTGGGGGGAACCCACGACTGCAGTAAACCCATCTCAATGCTGCACTGCCCATATCCCCACGACAAATAAAAAACGACACACAGAAGTTCTTATTGTGTGTCATTGCAATATACCTCACACAACACACAATACAATTTACCCCCCCAATATTGTCATCGAATTATAATTTGACTACTTTGTGTACAAAATCGCCCAAAGTAAAACTTACATAATATTTGGAATTTCCATTGTATCAGCGTAAAACAAGCACTCCATCCACTTCATTGAATGTTCATAAAATGAAATTACATGTTCCTTTCTCCAATTTTTGAATAGTGGACCTTATCATATTTGCAAGTCTTACATCCCTCCCTTCATGCATTCCGTTCGCAATCCTCCCTTTGTTTCAAGGTGAAAAAACAATTGAACCTTATAATGTGTACCATGCGTGGGTCTGCTCAGCTACGAAACGAAAATTCTATGGCGCTGACCTTCACTCAGAATGGGAGCAGATATCACTTCACAGCACAGAGGCATTACAAATATTTTTGAAAAACATATGAATTGTTTGCTACCATTCACCAATGCGGGCAACCCACAGTCACGCCACACCACCTGTCAGCTCAGCCCATCTCCTGTGCACACAGCAACTCAAAACCAACATCAAACTAAAATGAAACAACCAGTAGATCATTGATTATATCCAAGGACAACCACTACGACCGCGGACATGGGGAACACATCAGGGGCACCGGCCACCTAAACAAATACAGTATTTGACCCATCTCCTACTCCCCAACCCCCACAAGCACTTCTGCACACCAACACACTCCTCGCAATTGCATTTGGCCCTGTTCACCACCATGATGTGAGTACACATTCAACAAAAACAGCAAAATTACCTCCCTCTAAATTAGTGAAAGGCATTTGTGGCAAAGTAGATTGTTTATGATTAGATCTCAAAGAAAATGTACACAATCATACACCACAATCCAAAATATTTACTTCCAAAGGTATTTTATAACTCAGTCCTATTACAAACTGTAGAATCTTAAGTGCATAGCCTACCCAAAACTTCACATACCAACTCTACAAATTAAACAGTACACAAACTTTTCTGTTCTGGATATTTGATGGGTGTTTGATTCAAAATGTTTGATTCTATGGGTGTGTTATGCTGCAGTCATTGTGTCCAGGGTGTAGAGTCTTGAGTGCATGGCCTTCGGAGTACGGCATTCTGCCACACACCCAAGACTCTACCCCCTGGCCACAACCATCGCAGCATAGCACACCTATAATACTAAACATTTTGACTGTGGTAATTGGGCTGCTTATAGGGGATATTGACCGTGGACATGGCGAACAAATCAGGGGCACCAGCCACCTAAAGAAATACAATATTTCACCCATCTGTTACTCCCCAACACTCCCCAAGCACTTCTGCATATCAACACACTCCGCAAAATTGCATTTTGCCTCTGTTCGCCGCCACGCTGTTCGCGGATCCAAGATGACGGGCGCATCGAAACAATGTGACGCACCTCACGCCTCACCCCAGTCAATCAGAGAGCACGTTGTGTGTCTGCGGACATGACGTAAGCCGATTAGCCAATCAGTGTCCTGCCCGTTTATAAAAAAAAACTACTGGACAGATTTACACCAAATTAACAAAAGCATGCTTTTGGGACTAAGCCGCCGTACCTCGCACAATTTTGGTGGAAATACGTCCAGCGGTTTGAGCTGTAGGCGTGCGCAAAGTTTTTTTCCCATTATATCTATGGGAAAAAAAGAAATGTTGGGACCCCTCCCTATAACTTTGCCCTTCCTGGACCAAACCTCACAAAAATGTGCAAAATAATTCAGAGTGGGCCATATACTTGTTTTGCAACGTTTGGTGAGGATTCGTCCAGGGGGAGAGAAGTTATAAGCCACCCAAAAATTGCTCTTCCTTTGGGATTAGCAACTTAACCATAACTACACAGCCACTACCGTGGCTGTGTAATATGTATGCATAGTTATATGTATATATTTAATTATTGTTAAGTAGGATACATGTTAAGTAGGGAGAAGGGGATTTAATTGGAATGTAGGTTTAAAAGTTAAGTAGGGGTGGGACGCTAAGTATTGGAAATGACTTTAAATACATAAAGAGATTTAGAGAAGAGGCACCTTGGCGTGAGGTAGTGGTATATTGTTGCGGCCTGCCTGGGTCCACCTAATGAGATGGGAACACCCAGAGAGGTCATCATCGGGCCTGACACTCCATGTTTGTAGTATTTGAGTTAGGTATTGGGTATGTTGCGTCAGGCTCACCCTAAGGGTCCTCGCATCCCCTCCGAGGAAGGGTGAGATGACATAGCAGGTGCCCATTTAGTTAGTGCTCATGCCAGGGGAATTCTAGGGAATCGTAAAGGGAAGGAGAGTTAAAATGATAAATATTTATTATTAACACAGAGGGGTCGCCTTTGGGATCCCTAATAAATGCACCATGGTGTCTGTGTCCATTAGTGATCTAAGTACTCAGGGTGTAGCCCATCTTTTATTATCAGCAATTATATTTTGAGGTGCAGCACCACTCAGTACCCGGCAGGAGGTGACAGTGGAGGTTCCCATGGGGTCTGTCCCTGGTTCGGGGAGAGGGAGTTGAACATCCTTGCTTGGACCAGGTCTGGAAAACAGGAGTTACACCTGCATGTACTCCGATTTCAGTTGAATTGCCAAAATGTCTGTAGGTATACCACACATCTTTTCACTTACGGTATTATTATTATTATTATTATTATTATTATTATTATTATTATTATTATTATTATTATTATTATTATATATGTTTATTTTGGAGCAATGGTTCCATAAAAACACTGCAACAAAGAGCATACACCATACATACACGTGAATTGTATACAGACCTGTTGCTAAGTTCATATAACTAATTAAAACATTTCATAAGAACACATCCAAATAAACTGATAGTTGGTAAACAAGCCGTTCTGCTTACGTTTCATAAAATTTGCTGTCCATGACCGACCAAAAGGTAGCTGCAGTTTCCTGAAAGCTATGTTTCATAAAGTGCAAGTGTTTAAATGTTCAACAAGAGCAGCATCAATGAGAAAATATAAATAATTAAAACCAAGCCAAAATTCATAAAATCATGATTGATAAAGTGCTCAGGGCAAGATTTTGGTGTCTAGTCAAAGGATCGAATCTAAAGGGTCGACAGGTCAAAGGATTGACACCAAAGGGTCGACAGGTCAAAGGATCGATTTTTTTTTTTTTAATTCTATATTTTTTTTAGGTTTTCATTTAGGGGGAAAAGGGGTTTTTAGCAAAAAAGGAGGTTGGGGGGATCCCCCCAAAACCCCCCAAAAAAAAAATATGTGAAAAAAATAAATAAAAAAAATTCGATCCTTTGACCTGTCGACCTTTTGGTGTCGATCCTTTGACCTGTCGACCCTTTAGATTCGATCCTTTGACTGGCAACCCAAGATTTTCACTAAACAAATTTAAGTTTATGTTACTAGTTTAAATTTCATAAGAACACACCCATTGAACAAGAAAACAAACGGATAGTTAGTAGACAAACCATTCTGCTTACCATACTTAAAAAGTCCCTCCCATACCAAAACACCATTTCCATGCAAGACTTGTTCACAAAGTGCAGGTGTCTAGATGTACAACAAGAGCAGCATCTATCATAACAGATAAGAAGGTAAACAAACCTAAAATCCATAAGATCTTAGTTGATAAAATTCATCATTCATAAAATACTAATGAAGAAATATTTGCAACACCCAAACAGTAAAAATGAATAGGTAGAATCAGGCCATCATATTAAATCATTTAGCCTTCCATGTGTCTATTTTGTAACTGTGCTGATATATTTGCCTGTCTATGCAAATATGACGATCATACTCGCCCACTTAAGAGGTTAAAGTGCAAGTAATGATCTTCTTCTGGCCAATGCCTGCCTCAGATACAGTAATAAACAAATAAACACCAACTAGTCTTTGGTGCACCAGCCCATAATTAAGCAATATGCCTCTCACGGCGGGGGCATTACCAAGTCAGGCAATGCCCCGGGGCCCATAGTTATAGGCCAGAGCGAAGCGATGGGCATATTGATATTTGCACCATGGCCCGCAAGATCTGTGTGACCGGGGTACTTAAAGCAGCTGCAGCGGTTCGGGCAGAAAAAAAAAAAAGAAAAGACCAAGAAAATGGTCACAGGAAAGGGAAAACAGTCATAAAAGGTCAAACAAGGCTGGGCGACATTGGGCCTCATTATGACCCAGGCGGAGGACCATGGTGCTATTAGCACCATGGTCCATGCTGGTGTCCGCCATGGCGGAATGGGGAATTACCACCCCATTCCGAGGTTGGTGGGGCGGTAATTCCCCATGCCGCCATGGCCCTTCCCCATTTTTGCCCCATAGAGCTCAATGGGAATGGGGAAGGCGCTAATAACGGTACCGCAAATTGCGGTACAGTTATTAGCACCAAAGTCCCTTTGCGGGTCCCTACTTTAACGTCTGGAAAAACCAGCCGTTAAGGTCGGGTCCCGCAAAGGGACCTCGTAATTAGGTGCTAAGTGTTTAACGGCGCCGCAGCCTTTTACGGCGCCATTAAACACTTAGCGCCTGGGTCGTAATGAGTGTTGCATGGCACCCCTGTGAGGGGCCATGGTACATTCCACGGTGTTGTGTGGTCACATGGTTACCCATGTGACCAACCTAATAAAAGGTCCGAGCCGCTTCCGGCTTGGCAGTCAAGAGTGAACCTGACTCCGCGTGTGTGTGCTGTGCTGGTGCCAGGATGGCGCCTCGCCACGTGTGCTGGGCCCAAGGACGGGGACCAGCTTGAGGATGGTGCCCCTGCCGGGCAACGCCGTCCGGACGGTGTCCCTGCCAGGCAACGCCGTCCCAGTGGGTCCCCAACCATGTGAGGCGGGTTGGGAATGCGACCCCGGCCTGGGTGCCCCCAGCGCTGGGGCCGAGGTGGCCAGGTGGACCTGCCCCCCGGTGTGGAGCTCCGGTGTCCCCAGAGCCGGTGGGATGAACCCCCCCACCCTTCATCCTGCGGCGTGATCGCCGCACTTCAGTGTGTGGTGTCAGGCGCTACCCGACACAAGTATGGGGCTGCCCGGTGGACCGGAGCAGCTCCCAACAATGGCGACGAGGAAGTCGTCCCCGCGTGCCCGAAGAACGCATGTGGTAGCGGGCCCATCTCCAACTGGGCCCGCAATGGAGGTATGCTGGTGGGCTGCCCGCCCGTCCCCCGAGGGGGAGAGAGTGCCCGCGGCGGTGGCCGCATGGAGAGGGCGCGGTCCTTTTCCCCCACACCCGCCATGGGAGGGAGGAACGGCGAGGTGTGCCAGGAGATGAAGGGGCTGTCCTTCCCCGTGTGGGACAGGGTCTGCGGTGCGCGCCGCGAAGGAGCCAGCTGGGAAGGGGGGCCGCCATACAGCGTGGGCGGCCCCGAACACGGCGGCGGCGGTGGCCGCGTGGGCTTCCCCCCTCCTCCTTTGAAGGGGGACTGTCCGCGGCTTCGGCCGCAATAAACAGGGGCACAGCGGCGTTGCCCGCATGAGGAAGAGGAGCGTCCCCCACGCCAACAGGTGGAGCGGCAGCGGCCGTGGGGGGCGGGGGCCACCCAGCGGCTGACGCGGCCCCAGCGGAAGGCGGGCCCATTATCAGCTGGGCCCGCGACGAAAAAAAAAAAAAAGGACATTTGTTGCAGGCCCAAATCCAACTGGGCCTGCAAATGAAAGTACAAAGGAAGACGGCCTGTATGCGAGCCCCACACGCTTTCCATCCTGGGAGGGGAGCTGCCTGCCCCCTTCCCGCGGGGAGGACGAAGATTTCCTCCGCCACAACTGTACGGGGGAGAAGGGTGTTGCCCCTGTGCCTGCCATCATCACTTGTGGAGCCACGGAGGGCGGCGGGAGCCGTGCAGCGGAGTCTCTGCCCACATACACCCCCCCTGGAAAATGAGACAATGACGCGGACCCGTCACCATCTGGGCCCGTAGGAGAAAGGGGACAAAGGAGGCGGGCCCAGCACCAGCGGGGCTCGCAAGAAAGATGGAGTGCTCGCTCTGAGGAGCGGGCAGAGGAGCTGCCTGCCCCGCCCCTACATGCAATGAAGCGGCATCCGCTGCAATGGGGGGGGGGGGGTCGACTGCCCCGCTCCCATCTGGGGGGGGGGTAGTGGCGGCTGCAGCTGCAACAACGAAGGGGGGCTGCCTGCCTTCCCCCAACGGCAAATAAAGGGCAGGCATGAAGGAGAGGACTGGGGGCGCAGCAGGTGCTGGTGATGGGTGTGTTGGGAGGGGCCTGCAGCTAGGGCACCCTACCACCGGTGTTTGCCTGCCGCCTGCCCCTGGAGAGGAAAGGAGGCGTACGGAGGGGGCCTCCCCCGAAGACTGTGGACTTGGCCGATGTGGCCCCTGGGCCTACCCAGGTGCGGCTTTGCCGGTTTGTTTGCTGTGAAGGTCCTGACCGAACTCTGGTGAGGGTGCGAGCTGGTTTCCGGCGACTCCATGCGCACAGTGGACATCATAATTGCCATTCCCCGGAAGACTCTGAGCCTGCAGACACGGACTTGCTTAAAATGGCCCGGTTAGTGGGCAATGTTGTGTGGTGCGCACCTGTAGACTCGGAGTGCTTTATGTGGTGCCAGTAGCCCTCACTGGTGCCGTTCAGGGACATGAGAGCCACTCACCCAGGTTAATAAAGGGTGTGTAAAGTAGTAGAGTGGCTCAAGTAGTAGTAGTGGTAGTTATGGTGGGATTTTGGGGTTTTGTATTTTGTTATGAAAAAGGAGGAGTGTTGCATGGCACCCCTGTGAGGGGCCATGGTACATTCCACGGTGTTGTGTGGTCACATGGTTACCCATGTGACCAACCTAATAAAAGGTCCGAGCCGCTTCCGGCTCGGCAGTCAAGAGTGAACCTGACTCCGCGTGTGTGTGCTGTGCTGGCGCCAGGATGGCGCCTCGCCACGTGTGCTGGGCCCAAGGACGGGGCCCAGCTTGAGGACGGTGCCCCTGCCAGGCAACACCGTCCGGACGGTGCCCCTGCCGGGCAACGCCGTCCCAGTGGGTCCCTGTTACGTTCCACAAATCACCAGGGACACAACTTATATGAAACGATAGACTCTTTATTGATAAGTCTATGAGACAACGACCCCCGGGAGGGAGTCAACCACCGTCCACGGCTCTGCCTTCCCTTGTCCCCGTCTTTTGGAATCTGGAACCTCTGGTTTGCAGATCCACATTCCAAACCACATGCAAACCAAAACACTGATGAAATATACATTGTAACTAAAACACTGAAGAGATGTACATTTTACATGTAACGTTGATATCCTAACACCTCCCTCCTTTCTAACAATTAAAAATGTCTAGTCTCATGCTATTGATTTAAAGTAAAATAAAATCTTGAAGCCTAATGTATCTAAACTTATGCTGGGCTGGGGCCAGTAACTTAAACTAAAGTGAAACAAACTTTTTTAAAGAATCAATGTCTTAACATTTGTGCTATTAATATTATGTGGACAGTGATGTTAATGCCAGTAACCCTATATGCAGATAATCACTCTCTTCCTTTGACATATTTGACAATTACTACTCTCTCCTTGTTCCAGATACCTCCACCTCTGACTAATACCGATGAACCTAGATCTTTTACTACTTGTTTGGGCTCGGAATACAAAGAAGCTCCCTTGTGTACTTTGGTGGGCAACTTAACTTTGATCCAATCACCTTCATTAATCTTAAATTCCTTACAACAGTTTCTTAGATCATATCTTGCCTTAGATTTAACTCCTGCTTCAACTATTCTACTCTTCACTCTTCCCAAATCTACATCAACCATCCTGGATTTCCCCATCCAACCTGGACATAGATGAGAATTGGGTTTCCTACCTCTCAACATCTCAAATGGCGTTAATCCTGTCACACTATGAGGCGTTATTCTATACTGGAATGTCCTTTCCATTGCCGTCCTGAACCAATCCCCACCAGTTGCTACTGCAATTCTTATGGCTTCCATAAGCGTCCTATTGAAGCGTTCAACACATCCATTACTTTGGGGGTGATAAAAGGAGGTGTTTGCCTGTTCAATACCATTCTTTTCCAAAAATTCTCTAAATTCTCTGGATATTAATTGAGATCCATTATCCGACAAACATTTCCTAGGAAAACCTTCTCTCCAAAATAATTGTTCTAGGAATTTCGTAATGCTGCTGCTAGAAATGTCTCTAAGTAAACAAATCTCAGGCCATTTGGACAATAGATCTATGACCACCAGCAAATAGCTGTCTCGGGTCCCTCCTATATTAAATGGTCCTAATAGATCTATTGCAATCTCATCCCATGGTACTCTCGGTGTTTCCCTAATAACCATGAGTACTTTTCGTACACTCAAACCTTTGTTACCCTCCAGACACTCTGTGCACTCTTTAACTTGTTCTTCAATCTCTTTATCCATTCCAGGCCACCAGAACTCGGATCTTATTGTACCCTTAGTCCTAGCTATACCTAAATGTCCCTCATGGGCTAATTCCATTACTTGTCTCCTCATGCCCCAAGGAACTATCATCTGATGCCCTCTATATAGATACTTGTCATTGATCCATAAATCTCCTTTAACTCTGGCAAATCCACCCATATCACCTTTCTAATTCATTACTCCATTTTCTTTCACTAATGTTAATACTTTTTGGTATACTGAATCATCCTTACACTCTTTATCCCACTCATCTTTTTTCAAAGATTCATGCACTTGGAAAATCTCAAATGTTTCTTCCTGATCTGATTGCTCTAAATTGATGTGGACATCTCTATGAACGGATCTTGACAACGCATCTGCCACTACATTGACTTCACCGCTAATGTGAATCATAGTAAATTGCAAACCTTGAAGAGCTGTAACCCACTTCATTATGCGTCTTGATACACCTTCCAGCCCACCCTTGGTAAAAATGCCGACCAATGGTTTATGATCAGTACAAATCTCGAATTTCCTTCCCCAAAGAAACCTTTTGAACTTCTCAACGCCCCAAATGCAAGCAAGAGCTTCTTTCTCAACCACTGAGTATCTGACTTCAGGATCTTTCAGTGACCTTGAAGCAAATGCTATCGTATGCAGCCCCTCTGAATCTTCTTGCATAAGAACTGCTCCTATGCCATAGTCACTGGCATCTACGAAAAGTAGTGTGCGTCTCCCTTCTTCAAATGTCTTTAGAATGGGAGCATTAACTATAGCTTTTTTTATCATTTCAAACTCTAACTTACAGTCTTCACTCCATTTAAACATCACACCTTTACGAGTGAGCCTTCTCATGTGTCTTGACATGTCTGACAAATTCTTGATAAATTTGCCATAGAATTCAACTAACCCCAAAAACGATAACACTTCTGTTTTTGATTTGGGATCTTCCATTTTCCTTATTGCTTCAATAGCCTCCTCTTTAGGTTTGACTCCCTCAGCGGTGATTTCGTGACCTAAATAAACCACTTTATTTGCTTTGAAAGTACACTTCTCTGACGCTATTGTTAAACCAGCTTCTCCTAATATATCCAATACCCTTTTTAACCGTCTGTCATGTTCCACATCATCACTACCACAAACTAAAACATCATCTTGATAGTACATTACCCCTTTCTCTCCACCTAGTAATTTGTACATAATACTCTGAAATACACTCGCCGCCGACACCAAACCAAACGGCATGCGTACACATCTAAATAAACCATTGGGAGTAATAAACGCTGTTAAATCTCTGGAATCTGGATGCAACTCAATCTGATGATAAGCAGACTTGAGATCTAAAATTGAAAATATTTTTGATCCAGAGACACCCACAAGTAGGTCATCTATCCTAGGTAGTGGAAACCTGTCTGCCACCACCATACTGTTAAGATGTCTTAAGTCAATGCATATCCTCAAGGACCCAGAGGCCTTCCGGACTACTACTATGGGACTCACCCATTCTGAAGAGTCAATTCTTTCAATAACCCCTTCATTCTCCATTCTTTTTAATTCATTTTCTACACCCTCCTTAAGTGCCAGGGGAATTGTGCGCAATTTCGCAATCTTGGGAGCTGCCCCTTTTTTTAATCGTATTTTGTGAACAAATCCTTTCATACATCCAAGCTTATGTTCCTTTTCAATCAATCTCTCACCACTCACTGTTAAGACTTGTTCGGGCTGACCCGCTTCAAGTCTGATTTTTAGTTCAGCTTGATCACTCCACGATAGTAGCTCTCCCCCTTTGTTGGCAACATAAATAGTGGTGGTGGCTTCCCTATCTTTAAACTGCAGTTTGGCTTCAAAATATCCTATTA
Organism: Ambystoma mexicanum; assembly: GCF_040938575.1. NCBI lineage: Eukaryota > Metazoa > Chordata > Amphibia > Caudata > Ambystomatidae > Ambystoma > Ambystoma mexicanum. The sequence goes on along the minus strand of NC_090921.1, from coordinate 1,135,169,167 downwards.
TCTCTATTGGTTTGTCACCATATGCATTCACCTTGATTTTGTTTTCTCGTAATGTGCAGCAATTAAATCTCTCTTTCCATACTTGCACTCCTATCAATGTATAATCCGCCCCACTATCCATAAGCATCAATATTTGTATCCCATTAACCAACACCATGGCATATGGTTTTTTTTTCTTCACTTGCCCATCAATGGCATTCACCATGAACACCACTTCTCTACCATTCTCAACATAATCATCCTCCTCATTATTTACACTGACATCAAACACTTGACCTGAATTGGCATTAACATTTCTACAACATCTAGCAATATGTCCACGTATGCCACAATTGTTGCATATGACGTGCATTGCAAAACACTCCTTGTCCGATGCAAGATGTGAGAAACTCCCACACCGGAAACACTTTCTTGTGGTGGCATCTCTATTTGTCACTGCCTCTTTAAAACCTCTGGAAAAGTTAGTCTCTCTGGAGAAATTCCTATTGTCTTTGACTAATCCTTGGCGATTCCAACTTTTTCCCACTGGGGGTCTACTCTCCTGACGATCTTCACCTTTTTTTCCATACTGCAGCTGTCTCTTCGAAAAACTTGAACCCAACCTCGGATTGACTTTTGATACTTTCTGAACTGCACCCTCTGTTTCTTCCAACTTGGGTTTCTCATTGTTAAAATGATTGTCTGCTTGAAGTAATTTTATACATTTATCAGTGTGCTCCACCATCTTAGCAATCTCTATTGCTCTATCCAATGTGGGGTCTTTCTCCTTCCAAAGCTCTTTCCTAATGTTGTCATTGTTGCATTTGATCATTAATTGATCCCGTATATGTTCTTCTTGACAGTGAGTAAATCTACACTTCACCGCTAATCCCCTCAAAGCTGTAATAAAGTCTTCTATGTTCTCTCCATTCTTTTGTTCCCTGGTGGCAAATTTGTATCTCTCTAAAATGATGTTCTCTTCTACTTTGTAATGTTTGTCCAACTTGGCTAGTGCCTTCTCATATGGGCCTGTGTCTGGTGTGTCTGTAGGCTCTGGTAATTTTCTTAGGACTTCCTGGCCTGCTGTCCCAAGACAATGGAATAATAAAGCTTCTTTCCTTTCATTGGAATAATTGGGGCCAAAAACAGCTAACGCATATTTGTGGAATCCTTCCTTCCAATCTATCCATCTTACTCTGGGTTCTCCAGGTGAGACTAAGAAAAATACTGGGGCTGGAACATTTGCCATTGTATACTGTGGTACCAGTGCCTGTGGGTACTGCTGTGGCACAATTAGTGTTGTCACGTTTCCCTCAATTTACCTTTGTAAATACTTGGGTTAATTGTAACTCACCCGCCAGGTTGTGGAATATGGTGCTGTCCGTTTGTATCACCCGAAGCCGTTTGTTCCGCGACTTGTACCATCCGATTGAATCACCCACTCGTCCGGCTTCCTGCTGAATGCTACTCGTTCATCTCGCGATGTCGACGAGCTTCCGCTGATTCTCTCTGTTCTTCGTTTGTTTACCTTGAATAGTTGGTCCGCCTCCTTTGTTGCGTGAACGCGTCGATCACGGCGTCTGCTACGCCGTAGGGACCTCTTTTCAGACGCCTTCGTTGCGTCGCTTGCTCTCGTTTCCGAACTCTATCGATGCATGTGGAATGCGCATGCAGGTATTTTTTTAAATGTAAACCAATTGCACAGGATCACTTTCTGTAATTAAAGTGAATTTTTTGTCGGTACCTCTGTTCAGCCGATTCTTGTCTTATGGCTCCGGGGCATGTATGAATGCGTGGCCGCTTACTTCCTCTTTTCTTTTTTTTTTCTCTTTCGTAATCGTAGTATTCTTGGTTGGTGCTGTGCCGGGGGTCGTCTCTGGAAAATCCTTTATCCTCGTTGCCAGTTGTTACGTTCCACAAATCACCAGGGACACAACTTATATGAAACGATAGACTCTTTATTGATAAGTCTATGAGACAACGACCCCCGGGAGGGAGTCAACCACCGTCCACGGCTCTGCCTTCCCTTGTCCCCGTCTTTTGGAATCTGGAACCTCTGGTTTGCAGATCCACATTCCAAACCACATGCAAACCAAAACACTGATGAAATATACATTGTAACTAAAACACTGAAGAGATGTACATTTTACATGTAACGTTGATATCCTAACAGTCCCCAACCATGTGAGGCGGGTTGGGAATGCGACCCCGGCCTGGGTGCCCCCAGCGCTGGGGCCGAGGTGGCCAGGTGGACCTGCCCCCCGGTGTGGAGCTCCGGTGTCCCCAGAGCCGGTGGGATGAACCCCCCCACCCTTCATCCTGCGGCGTGATCGCCGCACTTCAGTGTGTGGTGTCAGGCGCTACCCGACACAAGTATGGGGCTGCCCGGTGGACCGGAGCAGCTCCCAACAATGGCGACGAGGAAGTCGTCCCCGCGTGCCCGAAGAACGCATGTGGTAGCGGGCCCATCTCCAACTGGGCCCGCAATGGAGGTATGCTGGTGGGCTGCCCGCCCGTCCCCCGAGGGGGAGAGAGTGCCCGCGGCGGTGGCCGCATGGAGAGGGCGCGGTCCTTTTCCCCCACACCCGCCATGGGAGGGAGGAACGGCGAGGTGTGCCAGGAGATGAAGGGGCTGTCCTTCCCCGTGTGGGACAGGGTCTGCGGTGCGCGCCGCGAAGGAGCCAGCTGGGAAGGGGGGCCGCCATACAGCGTGGGCGGCCCCGAACACGGCGGCGGCGGTGGCCGCGTGGGCTTCCCCCCTCCTCCTTTGAAGGGGGACTGTCCGCGGCTTCGGCCGCAATAAACAGGGGCACAGCGGCGTTGCCCGCATGAGGAAGAGGAGCGTCCCCCACGCCAACAGGTGGAGCGGCACTTCAGTGTGTGGTGTCGGGCGCTACCCGACACAAGTATGGAGCTGCCCGGTGGACCGGAGCAGCCCCCAACAATGAGGCCCATTGAATGAATTGTGCTACTCTTAATACAGTTATCAGAGTTCTAGCTCTGATTAGGCCATAGGCTGGGTAAACAAATATGAAATACAAAAGATTGCCCTCTGGGGCAATCCTTGTTTTCCTTCTGTGTTACCTAACCATTATGACGTAATTGCTCTCAGGGAGGCAATGCAATGTGGCTCATGTAAGAAGAACGCTTTCATTAGGGTTGTTTTGCCTATACCAGGTATTTATTAAATGGGCCTTCTATTAGCATGTTTACGATTGGTTGGCTTTCGTAAATCCAGCGATTCCCGCACGTAGTTAGTGAACACTAATATCAGTGTTTTTAGTTGGTCTGCTGCACGCAAATCCAGCATGGTCGTCAAATAGCTTTGTGCATTTATTTTCACCAAAGGTGTTCTAACATTCCGCGATCTGAAATGCTCTCGTTGCCTAGTAAGTCTATTGAGATACATTGTGTCAGCCCTGGCTTTTTAATCCTCCGAATGATATTACTCCAAATTCTTAACCAATGTAAAATTGATTCAGCAGATGTGTCGGCTGCTAAAAATGATATGCAGAGCTGCATATGAGTACCATCATGTAGTGCTGACTGTGTTCACAAAAACATGTAGATCATTTCTATTCTCATTCCACCCCACGGAGAGGCCCCGTATTTGGCCACTCCTCCTGCTTTGCTAAAATACACTTTTTTATTTAAATCTAGGGCTTAGATTTTTACATATTCATAAAACATTTCACCCCCAAACCCAGAGCGTGTTTAAACCTATTCAATTTCTTGGAAATGTGCAGTTTCCTTGAGAATGTAGCGTATCCCCAAATAATCTAACTCCCTGACGCTCAGGATTATAGATTTATTACTATGCATTACTGACATCTTGGTTTGGGATTTCTCAGATGGCTTACCATAACTGCCGATTTGCCTAAATTGAGTTGAATTTAGTATAGTCTGTGACAAGGTGTAATGCCTGAGTTGTGTGGGCAATTAACACTGTAGCATCAACATTGGCCAATACAGGCATAAACATGCTCCTCGATGTTGCTACAACTGGACTAATCTGCACCAATGTCTCAAAGAGAACGTTCACGTATGGGAAACACTGTAGGGGGGGAGCGGGCAGTACATATTCTTGGTGTAATCCTGCTTTAAGCAGGAAATAGTGCACTGTCCTTTTGCCCCACTCCTCATACAAGCGTTGGTGTCCTTATGTAACTTACTCAGCAGGTATACTAATTCCAATGGCCAACTTAGGGACCTGAACATGAGCCAAGGTTTTTGCCAGTTGACCTTGTCAAACGTTCTGCTCAGGTCCAAAAAGGGCAAATAAATTGGTGCCTGTCTCAGATACAGTGAGTTATCAGTTATCAGCTACAAGTGAAATGCTTGTTTGCTTGTACCCACCGCTGGATGAATCTCCAACTGGATATCAGAGAGCATGTGATTGGTATCTGCCAACTGCTGGATTTTACCTAAAGGTGCTCAGCCAAAGATTTCGAAAAGTAAGTCCAATAAGAAGATCAGCCTGTGAGGTGCCAGGCTGCCTCTAGTCCCTTTCTTATAAATTGGTTAAATAATAACCCGCTTCCACGTTTGTAGGATAAGTTTAGTTCTGCAGATTGCATTAAAGCTAATTATCAACAAAGGCGCCCCAGATTGATCTCATCCTGAAATAAATCCCCCTGAATGTCATCAGGGCCAGGGCAGCGGTTACGATTCTGGCTCGATATAGCATTGATTATCTGTCTATGGGAGAATACCAGAGTTTGCCCATCTGTGTGACCCTGTTCAAAACTATTTCCATAGACACTATCCTCATGGTGAATCGGCTCCCGACTCCACTGACTCAATTCTGAGATATATACTGTGGTGAAAAGAAGTACCCACATATTGTCTGGGGCATTTGTCTCCAATCCCCTTTGGCTCCCTTTTATATCTGGCCCTCATGGTCCACAGTTCCCACCACTTCCTGTTGCTACTTTGTTTTGCTGCATGCACACACTCTTCCCAAGAGGACTTAACTAGATCTCTTTTCCACTCTAATCTCATATTTCGAAGTAGTGGGATTTTTCAGTAGCATGAGCAACCTCCCCTTTGCTGTCCTGCATCCTTTGTTAAACCGCCCACCTTGAACTGGATTCCCTGTTTTAATGAATGTGCTTTGGAATTCGTCCAATATATTGGACCCCAAAGCATTAGATGTCAAAAACATGAGTGAGGGTTCCACTGACAACTCCAATATAGAATTGATTGTAGATATGTTATTAGTAATTACACCCATTTGTGTCACCTTTTTATCAACAACGGACCATCTCATGGTTTCTTAGTTAGGTTCATTACTGCCAGCCCCAGGTGCATATTATTAATGTTGCGTCTTTGCATTTGCCAAGAACATTTGAGTGCCAGGAGATAAATGGCTGCTTAACACATCTTACACAACATGGAAATCTAGTATTGTGCCCCAATGAACAACCGGAAAAAAACAATAATCTACAATAGAACTACCCTGTGTGCTCCTTAATGTACATTTCCCTGGTCTGTCCCAATGGATACGCCCATTTATGTGCCTAAGGTCCCATTTATACAGCCAGGAAAGTACTTTGAGCCCCTTCACACATATTCTTGGATCCATCATCTATGGATCAAGTAAATCTTGCAACCTCTCCTCGGTCACATCAAATAAATCAAGGGACAGACCATTCCTTAATGTTATGTTGAAGTCCCCTGCTAAAATTACAGAGATGCCCTCTAATGAATGTTAAGCCGTGCTTCTTCAAACAATTGTTTTAGGTACATTGGACTATGTGCCTCATTGGATTTATGACGGCTATAGTAAAAATGAGCAATTGTTAGTTTATTTGATGACCCTGCTGTAATATTCATCATTTTAAAAAATGTTTTAGTCTGCTCTAGCTCCAATGGATGGCAGTCATAGAAAGTTTTAGCTAATACTGCCATTCCCCCAAACAATCTATCTCTTGATTTCTTTAGGGCTGGGATTTGAAATGGTTATGACCGTCAATTAAAAGATCTTCAGATGCCCATGTCTCTTGCAGGGACGTTGATTCACCATAAATGCCAGTGGTAGCGGAAGTGACATAACAGGCCAGATGCCTTCAAAGGCAGTGATGCCACTTGGTCTTTGACTCGGATGGCATCAGTTCCTCTTTAACCCTGGTGACATTACCAGAAGTGGCATGCGGGCGTAACAAAAAGTACATGAAAGTAAACATTTTAATATTCCAAATACATACTGAAGCAGACAAGAATATTTTAGATACCAAATACACATTTTAACAAGGTTGCTGCCTTCATATGCCATGAATTGGGTCATGATATGAAAGGGTTACACCCAATAGTACAGCATAGAACGAAGCAACATTGGTCCACCATCGGGTTTGCTATGTGAAGATTTGAATATATCTTTGAGTAATAAATATGACAAAGCATTGAGCAATTTTGGGGAGTGCTGTAACCCGATTCTTGCTGAAATGTATTCAATAAAAATTGGAGAAAGCTATACAGAGAATGTCATTGTATAAACTACAAAGGGAGCTCAGCACACACCAGAGGAAATATAAGGAGATATAGTCCTCCATGATGAGATTCCCATGTCCAAAATATGATTACATTTGTGTGCACATTTATCTTAACTTACTAGGATCCCCACAAAGGTGAGGTCCCATAAGAGAGAACCATTGGCAAGAAAGACATTGTTGGCTCTCTTAAGAGCTGGGGAAGGCAGAAATGCTAAAACATTGTCTGATTGGCTGTAGCTCAACACTAGAGCCAAAGAAAATATGGTTGGGGAAGTTCATAATGATATTAGAGGATTTAAACATGAAGTCATGTGGGCTAGGCTCTTGTATGTGTACTCAATCTCAATGACTATTGCTTTGGTGAATATTAATAGTGATACACAAAAGAGTTGGGGGGAAATGTTTTTTCTTGATTAGTCCACCATAATGAAGTACAGAAGGGAGTAATTTGTCGGATCGAAAGAGAGGCCATGATTGGTATATAGTGTATGGTTTTGTATTTTATTGTGTTTAATAATTCAATGTCTGTAATGTTTGTTTTAGAATGTTGTGTCTGAAATAATGTATTGCAATTTGTAATTAACTAAGATTTGAGAAGTATAAAGTTTTAAATAAACTTTAACAACAAATAAAAGACTGCCAGACATGTGCCACCTCAGCATTATATGGCCAGTGACCTCAATATTATTCCAATTATAGCTGCATGTCGGGTATTGTCATTATAGGAACAGTAAATCCCCCTACATTGCCAGTTGACGCACTAATAGAGTATCCAAAAACACAAGTCACTTTTAGTGCACAGGAGCATGAATGCTTTAATTAATGATGTGCTATTTATATACCGCTTTCGTCAACAGGCTGTACATATCACATATTTACATACAGTTGTTATCCCAACCAAAGTTCGTACTCATTTATCAATCTTAGAAGAATGAAAGGCTGAGTTGGCCTTGGCAGGATTTGAAATTGTGACCTGCAGATCACACACAGATTGCAGTAGTAAGTGCTCAACCTGGTGAGCTATCTTACTGCTTTGCTCTTAAAAATTCAATGCCATCAGAAAAAAGCATGTCAAATCTGGCTACACAATGTAGGGCAGATAATTAATAACACTTAACATGTTTGCTGTTGCCTTGATGATGCACAGCACAAAATGCTGTGCCACAGTAAGACATACCTAGACTGGCAGCGCCAAAGTGCCAAACATGACCTCGTGATAACACTTATCATGCTTACTTTATCATAGCGGTGCAAAAAAAGATAAAATGCCACAGTAAGGACTGGCTGCAGCCAAATGCCAGTCTAGGCTTTTAATTACACTTATCATGATTAATTTTTCAGAGGTGCCCATAAAGATATGCCATGGAACAGTAAGAAATGGCTAGACTGGCGGTACTCAAATATCAGTCTAGACTGGTAATCACACTTATCATGCTTACTTTATTATAGATTCCCTGAAAAACATGTCATGCCACTGTTAGAAATTGTTAGACGGGCTGCACACAAATGCCAGTCTAGACGGGTAAAAGCACTTATCATCCTTACTTTATTTTAGATGTCCTGTAAAAATGTCATTCCACAGTAAGAGATACTAAACAGGCTGCACACAAATGGAAGTCTACACAGGTCATAACACTTATAATGCTTACTTTATCATAGATGTCCAGAACAATATACAATGCCACAGTAAAGACTGGCTGCACCCAAATGTCAGCCTAGCCAGGTAATTACACGTATCATGATTGCTTTATCAGAGATGCCCAGTACACAATGTCAAGCCACATTAAGAAATGGCTATTCTTGCTGTAGCAAATTTCTAGTGTAGACACATAATTAAGCAATAATCACCCATTCCATGGGCTGGAATGGATGGTAACTGCTCTTACCCTGAATTAAAATGCATGCAAGGAGGGCCTTTATCAAGGGTCCCCAGTGAAGTTTCCACCAGTTTCAGCCTCTGGATTAGGTGATTATTGCTATTAGCACCCTGGGTTACCCATACAGTAACCCAGGGTGCTAAGAGCAATGTATTTTCTTTCAATGAACGGGATGCCTTGTGGCGTAATTGAAAGAAAATACCTTTTAGTAAAGATCTCCATGAATCAGGAAGGCTGGCCTCCATAGTTATCACCTCTTGCATTCCAATGGCGGCCAGGAGGGAGACGGAGTGCCAGCAGCAGCGGCGGTGGTGGACGCCACCGCCGCTGAAGGAAAAAAGGTAAGTGGGGGTGGGAGGGATGGGAAATTTAAGATGAAGGGAAGGGAGGGTGGGGAGAAGATGGTCGGGTAGGGAAAGCAGCTGTCAGTTGCCTTGGAACACGGGCTTGGATCATGGGATTCAGTCTGCGATCCAAGCAACCTTATTGGTTGCCCCTCTGCACCGGCTGCTAGTAACACTTATGATGCTTACTTCATTATAGATGCCCAGAAAAATATGCCATGACGCAGTAAGAAATTACCAGACTGGCTGCAAACAAATACCAGTCTAGACAGGTAAAACACTTATTAGGCTTACTTTATTATAGATGCCCTTTACAAATGTCTTGCACACTAGAAAACGACCAGACTCGATATTCCAAAATGTGAGCCTAGGCACTAGTAACCCATATCATGCCTGCATTATCATGGATGCCCATTACATGACAGTGCATCCCCTAGTGCCCCACTCTCCTGACACATCCCCTCTCCCTCCCACTCTCCTCCTTCAAACCCAAAATCAGCCCCTTTGTCCAGCATTACCTCCAAATCCCTCTTCCTTATCCCAGGAGTAATGAAGATTACAGGTAAGTAATCTAGGTATTGAACACAATCACACCATTTACATGCTCATTTACACTGCAGCCATCCACCATTCACTCACACACCCAGCCATACACCATGCACTCACACACATTAGATAATGTACATACAAACACACCCTTTCATGTGCACACACACAAACACTCATTTACACATATATATATATATATATATATATATATATATATATATATATATATATACATTACCATTTTCTCTATCCATTGCTGCATTCACTCACACATCCAGCTATCCATCCTGTGCAGACAGGCCAGGAATCTCTGCCTCCCATGCTCCACACACGCAAGGAACCAACTCTGATTCTGTCATGCACAGAGCAGGGCAGCCAGAGCATTCCATGTCCTGAGCTTGGTGGAGTGGGAATTTCTTTCAAGTCAAAAAGAAATGACTGTACAGAGGGCATTCTTTTCTTTCAGTTTTCTCTGCCTCTGCAACCCCTAACCAGGGGTCAGAGAGGAAGAGCCAGGGGTCGCACAGGAGTTGCCAGGGGTCACAGTTACGACCCCTGGCAACCCCCAATTGTTTGTTCCTGGTCTTGGAATAAAATTGGCATAATGATTCCAAAAACTGAATAATATCTGGCCATTCCAATTTGCATCTAGCCCTTTCAATGTTGCACGATAACATAGAAATCACCTTCACATCATTTACATTGTCTACCAAAATCAAATCTTCACGAGCCTTGGGCAAGTCATTAGAAGAGTATAGTATACATTGCAAGCATATCAGAAATATTAGGTTCTACCCGTAGTCAGTCTATTTCCTCCAATTAATTAAAACAGTCACATCAATTTCTGATCGGTATTGTTGCTGCTAATCCGAGAAAGCTGTGAGATGGATTCCTTGGGGGTTTGATGATGGCCTGGGAACAACTATTTTCCTCTTGCGGTAAGAGCGACCTTGCAACCATAGACCTTGAATCATCAAGCCTAGTGGGCCTAGCTGTGTTTCATACAAACCCTCTGGGGAAGATATATTGCAGAAGGGTAAAAGTATGCTAGTGGTAGTATTCTAGGTCGATATTGCAATGCCTTTACCCCTAAATTGGAGTTAATAATGTACTGTGGAATTCTTTGATTGGCAAAAGTGACAACTATACATTTCATTTAAAATGCGTCATAGTTTTTTTTCACCCAGGCAGTTCTTCCATCCATGTTTGTGTTATGTGGGTTTATTATAGGAGCCTCCAGGTTGGTGTTTATCCAGTGGACTGCCTTGTTTATCAAAGAGTCGGTCGGTTCCTTCTGTCCTGCATGGCTCTGTCCTGCTTGGCAGCAGGATACGGCTAGGATGACCATAGCCAGGGGCAACGAAGCGAGACAAATAATCAGCACTTGGTAAAAAGAGGGCACAGGGACATTTTGGGATGGTGGAATTACTGGTTTGCAGATTTGGGATGGTGGAATTACTGGTTTGCAGATTTGGATCGCTGGCGTCCTCAAATGACACATGGATCTCAGTGTGTGTTTCAAACTGTCATTTAAAACAATGATGCCTAGTAGATAAGATGTCTTTTTGGTTAATTAACTTGGTCTCAGTACCCTTTTGGGGGTTTTGGGTGACTGGCACAGATCGGCAAAGTTGTGTTCTGTATCACAGTTTAGGTGTGTAGCATTTAGCATGTCATTCTTGAGTGATCTAATTCGATCATCCATAATAAGTCGGGAATTAAGAACAACATTTTAAAATTACTAACAAAGACCATTATTGATTGCAATTTTCCTTATGAGATCTAAGATGGCTAGGTGAGCGTCCTTCATGAATATAGTCATTAGTTCTTTGAACATAGGATCGGGCGACACCTCGATATCGGTTTGAGACTTTATGGCTGGTGGGGCCATAGGAACTCTCTGGAATTGTTACATTACCATTGGTGGTGTGTTCTAGGTGTTTGTAGGAGTATTGTGAAGTTGTGATAATCACAGCAGTAGTATTAGGCTCATCCGGTGACCTAGGTCCCATCAGTGCGATAGGTTGCTCTGGGGGCTCAGTAAATCCTGTCTCTGCTTATGTTCATTTCATGACTCAAGAATCTGTTGGAGGACTTCTGTTTCCGGTCACTGGGAGCAATTCACAACATGGCATGTGTTGTGGCTCAGAGGGCACGTTCCACTGTAAGTATTTGTTCGTCCAATTTGCCTGCCACTTCTTTTAGATAGGTGTCAAGAGAGGTCTGGCAGTTCAAAGACTTGTTTAAAGACTTGTGTCTTCCAGCCTTCTTTTGTTTCTTTTCCTGGCCAAGGACTCCTGGCAGTTAGTGGCCTTTCTTTTGCCCATGTTTAGCCCTGTCAGTTGGTCAGGTGATTTTGCATGCCAATGTTAGACCCTTATGTCAGCCCTTGTTGTGACTACGGGCTCACATTAAGGCCCTAGATGTAATAATGTCGATTTACTCCCACGGTGCAGTACTTGGCTAGTAGAACACTAGGGGGTCAGAAGCCGCAGCCCACACACACAATTTTATTCACCCAAAGTAAACAGTGGTGTGCAATTGGTGTGATTATGGTTGTACCAAAGTTAGAGTTAAGGTAAGATAAAGGATCCTGCCCACAGACCTGCAGACAGTCCTACCTGCCACTGTAGCTGTAGCTGGTGCTGTAGCTACCAGCTATATTCTGAGACTAAGCATCTTATCCCCATGATAATGGGGCCAAAACCCTTAAAGCCGACGGAGTAAATGTGCAAGGATTGTGCAAAGATCCTTCCAGATATCCATTTTCCAGGTATCAGGCCCCTCGGTCCTTGCTTCCGACTGGCAAAGAGAAGCACTCTCTTCCAGGCTAGGGCAGGTTGCGGCAGTACTCACTGCCCTCTCTTATGTACGACGCTCGAGGCAGGCTGCACAGACACCAATCAGGGGAGGGGAGGAAAGAGTATGCTGCCAGTCACCGGTAGTGCAAAGGGGCCCTAGGCCCACGGCCTGCCGAGCTACATGAAAAGCAGCAACAGTCCACTACCGGCTTGCTCCGCTTCACTCTGCTTGGCTCGATTGGCTGGATGTCGCCACACTGGCTATCAATGCTTCTTGGTACTGAGACCTGCCTCAAGCCATGGTCATTCACTCCTCCTCCGCCACCAACAGCGGGAAGAGCCCATTCCTGGTCCCACTCCGCTTGAATGGGAGGATACCAACTTTCGATGCTTCCTGATACTGAAACTCGCCTCCAGACAGGGCGGTTCACTCCTGCCCCTCCATCATCACCAACAGTGGAAACAGCCCATTACTGGCCCCGCTCTGCTCCTCTCAAGCAGTGGGATGCCAGCTTTCTATGCTTCCTGGCACTGAGACACACCTCCAGCAAGGGTGGTACACTCCACCTCCTCCTCCTCCCTCACCACCAATAGAGGGAAAATGTCTTTCCCAAAAATGTATCTGCAGTGCTCGGATCTGATTCATTCCTTGTTCACTCACTTCTGCTGCAACAAGCCGTTTCCCCCAGTACGTGTCTTCCAAACCTTAAATTGATCTCAAGAAAAACATAAATAATCTACTTATTTCCTGATTCTGAATCAGCATGAAAGGTGGATGATCATGGGTGCGTCCAGGGATGTTTGAGTCAGAATGGCACATTATTGGCAGGCGGAAACTCATAAAAATGAAGCAAGCTCTTAAATCAGGTAGCAACTTTGTTTGGTTGTTTTAAAAGTAAAGAGGGCATTCCTGATAGCAAGCCTAATGCCAGGCTGTAAAATATTATCTTCCCAATAATCCAAAGAGATGCATAAAAACGGAGAATACTTGAGCTATGTGAAATCACAAGGGTCTATCATCTATGCAAGGATGGCACTTTCATGCTGTCAAGTCCCCACAGTCTGCTATTTTGCGGCCACTTCTTGCCTGTAGAGGCTTGCTGCCCTGGTTAAGACTGGAGTAATGGAGGCTGCCCTGATCTTATCACAGGAACTGCACCTCCCATAGCACCTTATACTGATGTTACCCACATGATCACTCTTATGCTCTGTGGTTCCAGTCTATGCTGCTCCTGAATATTTCCTGTTGTGTGCCCCATTCAACCTTCTGCGTGCTACTGATAACCTGTATACCGACTTCTGCTTCTCTTGTGAATTCTGCCTGCCTCTCCAACACATCTCCTGATGATTGCCCGACCTCTTGTCTGTCACTCGGGCTGCCTTCATTTAGTGTTTTGGACTGGAGATAATGTATCCTGTCCCGCTTGTTCATCTGGTCTTTCATGGTTGTTGCTCATGTACCACCTATCTGTTTCTTGTGCTAAATTCGGGCTTCCCTATTTTGGGCTTCTGAACTTCTACCTATTCAAATTCTCTTTGCATCCGGCCTTACTTTGTCCTTCCTGGGCTTCCCTATTTCTGTTCATCACTTACCCTGCCACTGATGACTCTTCCCTTGGATGATGACTGTCGATTTGGACCTTGTTCTTTAAAGAGACTCATACTCGAGGGACTCTCTGACCTAGGGACCTCTGTACATGGAGCATTTACCTCAGCTTCATCCCCTACCTCTTTGAGGGCTTGGGCATGCTGGTGGGCTCCTTACCCTGATGTCATCCTCTCACATCTTTGTGATGTCATAAAGTGAGGTGCCCGCTACAGCCCATAGGTTTATCATCAGAGAATTGCATTTCATTGGTATGTTTGGGTTCTGAGGGGGGATGAGGAAAAGCGGTGCAATTGTCTATATATATGTTTTGCTTAATGTGTGTTGTTTCTGATTGCAGCTCAGGAAGCATAGTGCAACCTCCTCTGGTGGCACGTCTTCCTGGGCTCTGTGCTTTTTGTGTATTGTTTGCCTTCTTGCCTTTTGCCCCAAGCAGGTGGACCACAATAAAGGGGCCTCGTGATGGCAGAACAACTAGGCAAATCACTCACCTTGACGCATGAACTGCAGCACACTTTGTAACCAATTTCTTGATGACCCCACACAAAATGATGACCACGCTGCAACTGAAGGGAACCGCAAATAAACCAAAACTGGGGAGATAGAAGGAGGATCATTTCTCTGACAGAAATATTGCTGTTGAGTTTCAAGAAGGAAATAGAATGGCATCAAAATTATGCAAAGATCTAATTGGTAAGAATGATAACTTTTCATTAAACTGAGGACAGAAAGGGAGGCACTACTCAATTTGCTCCTAAGAACCGAGCATTGGGAGCAGGCACTCAAGGCCATATAACTATCAATTTCCTCTGTCGAAAGTGCAAAATATTAGTTTTAAGATCCTACATAGATGGCATGATAGTCCTACTTGAATCGCAAAGATATATCCTAATGCCTCTGATAGGTGCTGGGGGTTTTGTTCTTCCTTATTTTGTGGTCTGAGTTCCTGATACAAGCATATTGGATGGAGTTTATAATGTGTTATTGAGATCTAAGGCATAACTGTGCCTTTTTGCCCATGAGTTGTTCTCCTAGGCTACCCTTCGTCACTGGATGATTACATGCATCGGCACCAATGATATAATGCCTCCTTACGTAATCTAGGCTTTCCTTAGAATCCAAAAGGAAAAGCGTTGAGGTTCCAAGGTACCTGGAATTACTCAGTGGAGCGAAACTTCAATATAATGGAGAAGCATTTTACATTTCAAGTAATCATGATATCAAGATTTAATAAATGTGGATTCTACTCTTTGCACACTCCTTCAATATTCAACGAATGAAAGGTGTGACCAACTGCCAAGTGGAGCAGCTGTGACTTTCACTCTAGCTCGAATCCTTCAACCTTGTTGAGCCATCTAATGTATGATACATTGAGAACAAAATAGTAGGTGCAGAAGGAGTTGCACATCTGAGCTTGTAGAGATCCCTGATGCAGGCTACTCATCTAGAGGAAGGATACATTTTGGCCGGAAGTGGCGCCACAGGATCTGGGTTTTGTCACAGAGCTAGGCATCAGACTTTCGGACTTCTCCTGGCTGGAGGAGAGACGCTCATGTTCCATATCAATAGAAGGTGACGTGAGATCCCTGGGCCCCACCTGTAATGGGCTGTGGAGTGCGCAAGAGAAGACAGAGGCACCAGAGTGTAGTGCTCCCCTGTACTTTGAACTGCAGTGGCGGAGTGTGGCTGAAACATTTGGTGGACTTTAAAATGACTCACTAATTTGCCACTGATAGTATTATATATAATTAATTGTACATCTTTTAGATACATCAATGAACTTGGAGCACAGATGCCACTGCCACAAGTAGGAGTTACACATAATAATTCTGATTCTCACAAGCCTTTTTTTTAATTATGCTTTCAATCCTTATTTCCCTCTATTTTATCCTACAGAAAATTGTGAACTGCTCAAAACATCAACTAATCAATTGTTCATGGGTTGATCAACATGATTGAGGAGCGTGTGTTCACTCCTTCAGGGGTTGTTAGAGAGTGTGTTCAATCGCCAAGGTGCACCCACAGTTGGTCATGAGGAAGGCATTTGAATTATCGTTGGTGAATCGTCGCTCCATCATTAAGCTTGTTGACACGTCGAGCAGACACAATTTGATGACATGTGATCGTTTCTGATGAGTAATGTTCATTTAACTTTGCATGTGTTTTGAGTAGTGATTTTCCATACTCTGTCTGTGAAAAGTGATTACTCTCAATGATCTCCTTTACTTTCCACCAAACTTGCTTTCATCGAAGTGGTGCGTGAAGATTGGTTCCTCAAGTTAATGTGATGCCCTTTGCCAAGCACCGATTTAATGCAAATGCAACATGTCCTTTATGTACATGATTTGTTTTTCATTCCATGTATGTTTACACGAAATGCCTAATAAATATGAATGAGGAGAAAGAGACAATGGGCCTCATTACGAGGTTGGAGGTAACCATGGCGCTATTAGTACCATGGCTGCCTCCAAAACCTTACCAACTCCGCCCTGGTGAATGGAGCTATTACCGCCCCATTCCAAGGTTGGCGGGGGCGGTAATTCCCCATTCACCAGGGCCCTTCCCCATTCCCATTTGGGCCCCCATAGGGCTCAATGGGAATGGGGAAGGCGCTAATAATGGTACCGCAAATTGCAGTACCGTTATTAGCTCTAAAGTCCCTTTGCGTGTCCCGTCCTTAACGCCTGCTAAAATCAGGCGTTAAGGGAGGACCCGTAAAGGGAACTCATAGTAGGGCGGTAAGGGATTACCGGCACCGGTGCCTTTACCGGTGCCGGTAATCCCTTACTGCCCACCTCGTAATGAGGCCCAATGACATATGAAGATTAATTTTCTTACTAGGTGGGCAATTGTTGCACGACTCAGCATTCTGAGTCATGCATCAATTGTCCACCCAGTAAGAAAATGTATCTTCATATGTCATTGGGCCTCATTATGGCCCTTCCGGTCCGGAAACAATGGTGGTGGTAAACCCGCTGCCACCGTTGTCTCCGGACTGGCAGACTACAAGTTCAGCAGGCGGGTGGCCTTACTCCCGCCAGGTCTGACCTGGTAGGAGTAATGCCACCCACCTGCTGACGGAAATGGAAACACTGGCACCGCCAATTAATGGTGCCCGTTTTTCCACGGCCCCCATTCCCATAGAGTCCTCTGTGACTCCATGGGTATGGGGTATAACGGAATGGCCGCTCTGGAATTACCGGGTCACCGGCTGTAATGCCCCAGTAATTCCGGCAAGTCCGGAGCCGGTAATTAAATCCGGCACGCTTACCGCTGGACATGGAATGAGGCCCATTGTCTATTTGTCCTCATAATAAGCATTAGCATTCGTGCGTGTGCGTGTGTGTGCATTTTACAGAAGCACATCCAATTGTAACACCTTATTCTCCACAGTATATATTGTGCACGGCTTCCTGCCACGCGTTTAGACGTTGAGTGGGCCCGAAAATGAGAGCTGTTCAGCTGTGTGGGTCTGCAGGGCTGAAGCATGCTCTTCCGGTCTCCCGAAGGAGAAGGGACAGCTAGCTTGTCACCGCTGATGACTAGGACTTGACTCCCACTACTCCTGGGGGTCATGTAACATAAGTTGCAGGCCCTTAAACATTTTAATTTCACTGGCCCTCTCACCAATCATGCTTGGACTAACAACATGTGCCAACGGCCCTTGCACACATGTGCAGTGAAATGTTGGTTTCTTTAAAGGGGACCACAATGAGATTTGTTATGATGTGCAAAGAGACGCCCTTAAGCAGGGGGCTACACCCTTTGGCTTTCCAGAAGTTTTGGACCACAACACCCATCATCCCTAACCAGCATAGTCAATAGCCAATTATCATGGGAATTGTAGTCTGACACATCTAGAAAACCAAAGGTTTCAGACCCCTGCCCTAAAGTTTGCCTTGCTCTAGTTCCATTTTGGGTGGCATGGTCTCTTGAAGATACCAAAGTACCCACAGATTGCATTACCCATGTGGTATAAGGTGAAAAGGAGTAATGCTATGCAGTGTTAATGATGTTTCCATTTTTCCTGAGACTCTCTCACACTGCTTGCCTGCAACAGTTTGAAATCTGTTCAGTGAAGTCTCCCATGCCAGTGCTCTGGACTACAGGCGTTTCATGAAGAGGCAATAACGGCCCCGCAGCCAGGGGAACATTCAGTGCGGTTGTACAAGAACTAAGATAAATTAGCACAACGAGAGAGGGGAAGACATGACCTTCTCTGCAATGACAGCAGATGTATTGACAGAGAACGTTTTTAACAAACCCGATTTGCGAAAGTGACCAGACAAATCTTTTTAAATCATTCTACCAACAATTCCAGCAGTTAAAGCTGAGTACATTGGTAGCAGGAATAAGGAATAATGTCCAGCAGATGGAGGAAAGGGTCACTGACTGTAAGCGAGCAGGGACAGAGCAGAAGGAGATGAGATGCCTCATCAGTGATGTGTAGGTGCGCTGTGATGACCTTGAAAACGGGAAGTGTTGTTATATGTACTCATTCTAATTCATGCACACGGGGTAGTGCGGTACATACCATGCACAGAATATGCTGGGGGATGGAATGCAGACCCAACAGACCACTTCCATACAATCTCTATGAGACCCCAAAGGAAGGCAAAGAGCAGGTCTGGGGAAGCATGCACACCAGCAGTTGGTACATTCACAGCTACCTAACACTTGGTTTGGGTAGGTCATAATAAAAAAACGAATAACAAATAATATTTTAGGAAACAGTCAGCCAGTGTAGGGTGCAGCCATGTCCCAGCTTTGCTCCCTAAACGTGCCAGGAGAGGCCACTGTGGCTAATGCAGACAAGAAGCAAACCAATTAATTGCAGAACCCCCCCCACACACAAAAATACTCAAATCATTGTAATATAGGAAGCTGTGAGTAGTTGAGGCCTCCTTTTGTCTCATGTTACATCTTGACAGGTGGACACCCCCCTGTTTCCGGTCTTAGTCCCTCCTCCTTTTGATGTGCTTTGAAATAAACTTAATATAAATTTGATACAAACATTGTTTGATATCAAATTGATATCAAATGTATATTTTTATAGGAAGTGTTGTCAAATGTATATTAGTTTTGAATAAGAGACTATACATTTTATATAAAATCTATATAAAAATTGGAGCACGCTTGCCAATGTTGCTCGGTCGAGTGACGAGAGCACAGTGAGCTCTGAAGATGGGTTCTGTGAATCTATGGTTTTGCAGAGTGATGCATTGGTGACATCACAGAGGGTTTCCGTCCCGGGGTGATAGGAAGCGCACATACATTTTATATCAAATTGATGGGCACCTAAAGATTTTGATAGCAATTTTATTGAACCCCAATAATTTGTATATACACTTTATATGAAACGGAAAATGATCTCAAACAATGTTATATACACATATAAAACATATTGATAAGAAACCCATTTCTGCAATCTAAACATAAATACATAAGTCTGTGATTTGTTGATAATGAAACAACATTGAGCTTTCACCCTTTAAAAGGACCCTTCTGATTCCAGCAGAGCTACTGTTGACCACAGTGATAGATCCCTGGATTGATGCACCCCTGCAGACACGGTCTATTTGACCTGGGACACTTGATTGCAACTCTGTGGGGTACCTTGCTTCTCGGCTGTATTTGATCGTGAGACTGTGGACACTGGGGGAACCCCAGCAGAGCCTTTTAATTGGAAGCTGGGCCTGCTGTTTATTCAGAGTTTTATTTCAACAACAGCAAAAAGGTGAGTTTGGCAGGGGGTATTTCAATACTTTAATGCATTGTTTTTGTATTTTTCTAACCCTTCTGACTCATGTCATGAGACATTCTGAGACAGGCTGTGCATTTTTTACTAAACAGCGGTGTGCTTGTAATGACGTGTTTGAAAATTTGTAGTGCCTCATTATAAGTTTGCCGGTCCAGAAACAAGGGTGCCGGTAAGCTCACTGGCACCCTTGTTTCTGGACTGGCAATCTACCTATTTGCCTGCCACTGTGCCCAACAGGTCTGACCCTGCCGGGCGCTGCGGCCAGGGTAGGCAGAAAGTTCAATGGTGCCGGTGCTAAAATTTTACCGGCGCCTGACTTCCCGGGCTGCCGGACTTGCAATAGCCCAGTGGCACTGGGAAGTCAGGCACCGGTAAAATATTACAAGTCTGGTGGCAACCCAGCCGTAGCACCAGCAGGGTTACCACTAAACTCGTAATGAGTCCCGTTTACTTAGAATGCTCTGTGGTTATGCATTTCATCTAGGAAAGCACATAGAGGCCGGCAGCGCTGGATTCAGTTTCTGTGTAAGTGTGAATGTAAGTGTTTTGTTTTTGAGATTTTGACTACAACGCTTTGGAAAAAGTTGAAAATATGTAAAGGATGTTGTAAGTGTTTAGGTTTCATAGCGCCGTGGCACAATCAATCAGACATGCACACAATCAATCAGACACCCATGCATTCAATCAGACACTCACACAATCAATCAGACACTTCAATATTAAAGCTTGGATCCCAACCCTATAGCCATTTTAAACATTCAATTAAATATTAAAGAAACCCTGACTTCACTTTTGGGGCTCTTGTCTTTTTGTGATGCTGCATATTTGCACAAGCACAAGGCAGCATTTTAGCTTCAGAGTGTCGATAAAGTTGATGAAATATTCTTAGCGTGCAATGTGACACTAGTATTGGAGTATTGAGTTTTCACCAAAGATCAACATGCTGTGCAAACAGTACAGCTGTCATTTATTGGGACAAAGTACTAGAGTTGAGACATTTTTAACGGCGGCAAGTGCCAGGGTGTTATACCTGGCTTGTGATGTTTGGGGATGTGTAAAGCTGGCTTCTGTATCAGTATTTTAGATTGTGCCAGATTCGTTTTGTACTTTCAAGTAGGTGCTCCATTGTATGTTATTCTGGATACAGAGTGACACAAAATAAAATATGTCTATTCTCAGTCTGCAAGGGAAGCGTAGAGTGTTGCCCCACATCTTGACATGTGAAAACTGCATTGTCTGCTTTAAAACATAAGTGTGAGGTAGAAGTGTGCCAGGACTTTTAAAATATGGCTATAACGTTTGCAGTGTTCTATGCAATCTTGACAATGCATTCAATGTGAAGTTAGTATCTGAGTATGTGCCAGAGATCACACATATTACGAAAGTGGTATAGCAGAGATTTATATTGTACAAACTGCCGGCATGACAGATTTCTTTATCAAGGGGAAATGTGCTGACATGTTACACCAGTCGTGAGATGTTTGGGGTTGTGCCATGTATTGATGGAAGACTGTTTTTGTGTAAAAAATAACTTCTATTCTGATTCCATGTTCTTTCTATTTAGAACCATCATGTCTTCCAACAAATGGATGGCACAGCCAACAGTGCCTCTGGATGTGGATTGTGTCAACCAGCAAGCAGCAGCCATTGGATTCATGGAACTAGGGTTACCCATGGATGTGGATTGTGGCCACTCATAACCAGCATACGCTGACACCACGGAACTAGGGCTGCCCATGGCCATGTACAGGGCACTCGCATAGATCGAGGATGGATGTGTGTAACACGGTCTTGTAGAATGCCCTATTGAAGGGGGCTGTTTTCAGGGACCTTCAAGCTACAAATGCGTGGGGTGGCCAATGGAGTTGGAGAATAGCTTTTGGGATACTTCAAGGGGCTTCGGCAACTGGTGTCATGGAAATGTCTCTGGAAGAGAGCTGGGTTATTGGACTCTGTTGCTATTCGCAAACACAAGGTATAGCAGGGGTGATGGCACCCAATGCTTTGTCATCGTGAGGGCGTATACAGTGAAGGAGCTGCCGCTAGCAAGGCTGTAGGGGCACTTTGGATGATGGATTTATGGCAATTGATTCCCTTAACATAACTCGCCCCATCTGTTTTGGGGGGAAGCAAGACCCAAAGGATGATGATGGTCCACCCCCAGTTTCAGAATGGCTCTTGGGGCATTTTAAGGCTGTCTCACAACCAACAGCGTGGAAATACATGACAAGCGTCAGTGGTTTTGGACACAGTCGTTCTTTGCAAGCCCAAGAGCCTGTAGCAGCGGTTATTGTTTTGTCATTATCAGCCACAGCCATCAGGGTACCAATCATTGGGTGTAGCAGGTGGTGACTTTGACCTCAACAACTGCCGGGGTGCTATGGGGTAGGTCTGCTATATGTTGGATGATTCATTATAACATCTTAAGGTATGTTGTTTATCATATACAGTGGCTTGGTGTTTTATATAGCCTATAATGTCATATTGTTGGAGACAATATGCAAAAACGGTCACATGTTTTTTTTATTCGCCGCTTCTAGGTATTCTAGAGAAGACCATGCATTTCATTTGAAAGTTGTCATGTGACACTTACGCACCAAATATACACCCCCAGACACAGTAGTGTTTGTTTTACTAACCCCTAGTAGGATGAAAGGCTAAACACCGGCTGTGATTTAACCTCATCCGGGGTGCTGGCACATAGATATCTTTACATGGTTTGTTAGCGCTCAAGTATTTGTCATTATGGACACCAGGCTACAACACCCAATCACATTTGGTGGTAGGGCCTTCCAGCTGTGGCAAGAGTTTTTTTGGCAGAAAACGTCTAAAAAATACCCCCACCACAATGACATACATTGGTTTATAATAATGTGTGGTTCTACAGCTGCTGGCAACCTCTTTATACCACCTTGCAACAGAAGTTTAAACACATTTGGTGTGTAGAAGTTTTCCCCTACAGTCTCAATGACGATTGTTTACTTCCACCGAACATGGTCAATATGATCATCGTGGATGATTTGATGACCAAGGGGGGGCTAGAAAGTTGAGCTAAAAAAGCCTTCACTCAATACTCTCACCACCGCAATCTAAGCATTTATTACATTGTGCAGAACTTGTTTAACAAGGGCAAAGAGTAACAGATCTATAATGCTAAATGCTAGTTACATAGTTTTATTTAAAAATAACCTGGGATAAACAACAACTAGCCGTGATAGCGTGCCAGATGTATCCGTCCAAAACTCGCTTTTTTATGGAGGTTTTTGAAGACCCAACCACTAAGCCCTACGGATATCTCCTGTTTGATGTAAAAACAACCACTAAAGTATTATAGATTGTGCACCGAAATATTCCTGCCGGGGTTACCCGCTGTGTATATTCCTAAAAAGACATGTAAAAAACAACATTAATTGCATTACAGCGGCAGTTGCCGGTCGTGCTTTCACCATGTCGACGCGCATACAGAGAAACATTGAGCTGCTCAAATGCTTGTATACGCCACCCCTCAACAAAGCAAGGTCATTCTTGCTGCAACCTCTGACAATATGGTGGCCACTGTTTCGGAGATTGCTCAGAACACTTTAAAGGGACATTTGCCCCTAGCACACAGTCAAGTAAGTGAGTTGAAAAAGAAGGTCACCAAGAAGCTGGTCAATAACCAAATATCACTAAAGGCCAAAACAAAAGCAGTCTTGCATACTGGCGGATTCATAGGGTCTCTGTTAGTCAAAGCCCTGCTGCTAATTACCAGCTTGCTTGTGGGTCATTGATGGAGCACACCCATAAAATGTATTTGGTGGACAACCAGCAGTTAGAAAGTGTGAAGACCCCCATACCCCTGCCAGATTGCAATATACATAAGGTCACCACCATGCAACTCGTCTCGGAAATGAAGGATGTTTTAACTAGAACTGATTTACCAGCGCATGATAAAGCAGCCTTGTATTCTGCATAAATACTGAAACCCTGCCCAAAATGGTGATGCAAACAGAAAAACTAACTAACTTTATAAATGCCGCCTGAGGAATCTAGCTGTGTGAAAACTCGACCAGGACCAGTTCCAGTTGGGGCTGAGGTTTTGAAGACTCTTAGCCAATGCTATAAACCTAATTCAGAACTATTGCTACATCCGATGGAACTTGCAAAGGATGTGGCCGGCTGGACCGATATGGGTGAGCTTATTTACAGAGGCAGGGCTGTAAGGGGTTTGAACCTGCACAATCTAGTATGAGGTGTTACTAACCAAACCCCCCCCTTTATAATAAATGCCCCCATCGGTTGGAATGAGTTCATGCAGGTGGTGGCTGATTAAAATATCCTGACATCCGTTGTGGGTAATGTCACCCAGCGACACCTTCTGGAGTTGTTAAAACTGGTGCCATGTTACTCTTCGTCAACAACACAGCCCTCTAGATAGCCCTGTGAGCAGAACCCATCCCCCGTGTCCCAGTGAGGTGTGGATTACCAGCTGGTTTAAGGAATCTTTACCCACCCCCTCACAAATCTAATACGCCCCATCAGCCATAACGCTGAAGCATCTAGTCCACGTCTGGGACACATGCCCCCTATACAATTATCAGATTAATGCGTGCCCCATTATTGTCTGAATGTATAGGTTTCTTCTTTGTTGTTTGCCATGTTTGTGGTATAACTTTCATTCTTTCTATATTAAGTATGTATTTTTTTATTTTTTTTTAATAAATGTTTTTTTAAATTGTAAAACCGACTGGTTCTTTATTAAGTTGTATTATTTGTTTAATGACACACAACCCTTGGTGAATTAAAAGAAGTTATTTTATTGATGAGTGTGTCATTGAATAGACAAGCCGCATTTACATTTTTGACACTGTGAACATTTTGCGACATCTTTACACATTACGTAACATCTTGTAAATGAATATGGTTACCATTTGATCATTTTGATTGCAATAGCTCGAATACGTTTTCAAAACAGCCAACAGAGAAATAGATTCAGACATTTGATGATAAAGAATATCTAGTGATGGCCACAGGTAGCAGTTTTAGAGTCTTGAACCGGCACAGTGGTATAACATAAATACTTTGCGGGGCTTTTCACATAGTCCATTAAAACTCCGGCATATATGAGGTGTTGGAGGAAGTGCGCCAAACTATCAAACACCATTAGCACATCCCCCTCCAACCACAAAGTTATCCAATGTGTTCCACCATGGGTCTGTGGATCGCTGTTCACCACCAGGCTAACTGGACGATTCCTGGGTAGGCGCTTGGGACATGTATCGCTGGCATACAAATCAGAAAATGTTTTCTGGGCATGTCCATGCTTATGCAAAAATCCTTTTATTTGTAGAGTATCCATAAAATATCAAAAAGTATGTTTCTTTGTGCGTAATCTTGAGAACGCTATTGAAAACGCTCCACACTAGCAGTGAGTATGTGGCAGTTAGGTTTCTTTCAAACTTTATTTCAGTGCCTAGGTTTCTGCTCCTTATGAGGTTGAAATGACCGCTGATGCATTGTTGGGTCTTAGATCGAAAGGCCAGCAGTCTATAGCTGAGAGCATACTTGCATGTGATTGAGACTGATGCATCATGCATGTGCTTCCCCATGACAGCCACCATGCAAATATATTCCCCGATTATGTTCTGAACTTCATAGTTTGGAGCATATGCTTTGGCAGGGATCAGGACGCCGTCCTTATGCAGCACCACATAGTTCATGTTACAGTATTTGAAGTCAAAGGGATTTCGATCGTATGCATCGGTCATCGATAGGGTTTCAACAGTACCCATGATGATAATTTTTGGAAGCTAGCCCAGTAACAGGTTGTTTTGAATGGTGCCTCAAGAGGAATACAGAAGACTTTAAAGGCGACTCGCTCCACATGATACTTCACGTTAGATATCTTCAGCGCCTCTGTATGCACCAGTCTAATGGTCTGTGAAACGCTTACATGTTTGATGAATAAACTAGCCAATATGATGACTACTTTCTATGTTTCTACATCTCCGGTAATAACACAGAAAGCATTTGTGTTTCTGGATAATTTCAATTTAAGGTCAATGCTGTTGATCATTAGTTTGTCTTGGTAAAAAAGGTCAGCGTGTAGACAGTCTAGTAAACCAAATACTGTGAGGAATTCTACCATTTGCATGAGAAAAGGGTGCTTGATGGGGCTTTTTTTGTTTGTTTTAAAAAGAATGAATGATGGGGTCATTCCCGCGCACATTTTCCATGCTCACTGCACAGCAGGAAAATAGTCATGTACTCTGGGAGGACACAGCATACCAGCGCTGCCCTCCCTTGTCATGTGTAGCTGACACCTGACAGCCATGGGTACATCAAAAGCCTTTGGCCATGGACAGCCTGATTAGTATTTCAGGGCCCCATGGATTGCATCTCCCTTGTGAAACCTTTCTGATGGCAGTGAATACTGAATAATGTTAATTAGCTGGCCTCACTGAAGGCTGGGATGCCGAGAGTGACAATGGAGACTAAACGCCAGACACCTCTTTGAAATTCAGTGTGTCAACTTAGTACTAACACCCCTCCTTGGTGTGAAAGGGCCGTGAATGTACTGTCTGGAACCAATCCTTTCAGAGCAGGGAAGTATGTGAATTGTAGGAGATGGAAGTCTGCCTGCAACCCCCTACTTCAAATGAGGTCCATGTTGTGATTAAGCGCTGCATAGGGTTCAGTTTATTAGGGAAACACTGTACTGCAGTCTGGAAGATGGGTGGGACTCAGAAGTATATGTTGTTTTCCTTCCCATGTCTGTTTCCAAGCGGCCTGGTTCTGACCTGAATCATCACTGAAGATTGTTGGTGGGGACCCAGCATTGGTTCATTAAGGTGGGCTTAGCTTGCACCAATCGTGGGGGCCCATTTGGCTTTAAAAGAGGGCTGAACCCCTCACTTAGCAGATCATCTGAGGACTTTGCAAGGAGTAAGAAGAAGGCCTCATTTGGACCCGAGTTGAAGGTCCAGTCTACCTTTCATCTTCTGCCAGTGAAGGAAGACCAGGAGATCCTAGAGGGAAGCAAGATCCCTAAAACATCTCCCAGGAAACAGAAGGGGATACCGGACTCAGAGGACCAGTCTAGCAGCTCAAGAACCGGTACCCAGCCAGCACAGCGTGCCTTGCTAAGTTCTGACAGCAAGCTTCCTAGATGGGAAGCGCCTGAAAGTCTCTGGACAAAGGACAAGGCCGTTGCCTGCTAACACCCTTTTGAGCTTTGGGTCGTCCGCCTTGAAAGGATACAAGCCCTGAGAAGAAACTAACAGGAGTGCCACACAAGCATCTTCCATTGTCCATCTTTTTAAGGACGATTTTGAGACAGTCGAGTCCTCGAACCACATCTGGCTGCACCGCTGGCAGTTGTCATGCCTCAGTCACCAGAGCTGTCTGAGACGCCTCAACGAGCATTCCAGATCCACCAACCAGCACAGAGACAGCCTGCAGACGTCTGTCCAGCCTCGTTTGCCGAATTGCCTGCCTCCCACCACTAACTCTGTCGCACAGGTTGCAAAGCACCCTGGAACAGCCTCAATGTTGTCGAGCACCAAGAACTTCTTCAGCACCAGGTACATTGTGGTTACGCTCCCCTTGTCCTTCTCTGAAGGCCCCTAGAGGCAGTTACAACCCTTTGCCCCTTGGGTGCTGGAAACAAATAATCTTGAACAATAAGACTGATTACTTTATCAACTGCCATCCTGTCATTATCCAGAGTGCAATCCCTTTCCTTTGTGAAACTGCCAGTCCTCTATGTTCCTTTACAGTGGTAGTTGTAATTGTAGTGTGCTAGACCAGTCTGTTGTAGTAATACAAAATTAGATATTTGTATACAGTCTTGATTGGACAATCACTTTTATCATTGGGTTATAATTGTATTTTCACTGTGTTGGAACTAACCAACGATCCAAGACCTTGTGGAGATAAGCCTGCCGTTCCGTCCACGTGTCGCGATCCATGCCCCTGACCCCCTCAGGTATAACAGCCCCCTGGCAGCAGTGGGGCTAAAGCCCTTAGTGGGGCTAAAGCCCTTCACACCAGCCCCAAAGGCCTTAAAACTCCATCAGAAACATAAATGGAGTCAGTCCTGGTGCCTTTGGCGCCAGGCTCATTATCAGGAATAAAGCAATACCAGTTTTGGACCTTAATCCAACATGGAGGCCTATTACACAGCTCAGTTCTTTAGAACCAAGCCATGCAGTCTAGTGTTTTGGGTGTGGCTGGGCCTGGAACTATTTGGCCTGGAACTACTTTACCTAGGCTATTGAAACCACACCCAAACAGAAGAACACGCTTTGCGTTATTCTGCACTCCTGCAGCGTAACGTTCACCGTGTCCAGCTCCTGCTCATCTGCTTCACCGGTGGCCCGATCCTGAAGCCCTAGATCTAGATTCCATTAATAACCTGGGAGAACAAGAACAGCGTTAGAGAGCAAGAAGAACCCTTACCTGTGAAGTAACCAGCCTTGAATCCATCCTGCGCTTCGCTTACCTCGCCCATCTCCGGAGTTTGCCACAACCGGCAAAGGTAAAGAAACAAGGACAGCATTAATAATATTTCTCACCTGGGCAAGAAGTGAGTCCTGGCAGCACCCTGCGCTTCTCTTACCTCGCCCATCTCCGGGTTTCACCACAACCTGCAAGGGAGAAGGAACATGGTCAGCATTAACAAAGCACTTAAATGGGCAAGCAGCGTTTCGATTGCTCATCACTCAGAAACATCACCGCAACCTGCACAAAGAAGAGAAGAGAACACAGGTTATCAATTAACACCAATAAACAGCGCAGTGCTCCGCGCTTCAATAACTCACCGTGGTCTTTGCCATCAGCGCCGCAACTCCGAGATTGCAACCATCCCTGTGAAAACAAAAAGAGACATTTTTAGGGAACAGCGTAGTGGAGCAAGACGCCAAGAAGACAGAGAAAACGGAGGGAAAGAAACAGAATAAAGACGGAAAAGACATTATAACTCACCTGGAAGACAGCAAGCAGAGTCGAAGTCACAGCCGGTCTGGACCCGACATAAGTGCACACGGACCAGTGAAGCAACTAGGTCCACGGAATGCCCGCACCAACCATGCGCCCCTGCACAGAGACGCCGGACAAAGAGTTCAATGCACAAAAACCTAAGATGAGCAATAACCCCAAGGGAGGGGATTTGGACAGAGTGAGGTGGGAGTCCACCCATCACAGAACTAGTATCTTAACCATCCATTCTCCTGTTATAGGCACTACCCAACGTCTGGCTTCCCCTGATGTTAATGTTTCCCACGATCGGACGTACTGAACTTCAGTAAGTGCCACCGTCCATTGCCATTGCAAATTTACGGGTTTGGTCAGCTTCAAAGTAAAGTTGGATATTTTGTTCCCTGGGAATGTCTCGGCTTGTCATGATCCCAGGACAGCAATGCAGATCCCATTCAGAAATACTAGGGAGGCAAGGAACTTCATATTTATCAGTGGGTCAACAGTGGCTTCAAGCGTGGCGTAAGAGGCATTTACCTCACTCTTATCATTGTACCCATAGACTCATTACACTTACATTGCTTTCCCTACCCTCAACATGGCCACTGCTAATTACATAGAGAAACCACTGTGCATTCTACACCTGTTGCAGAGGGAGCTACTTAAGCCCCGCCTCCGCCAAAGCTCTCGCTTCGCATCTTCTCCGCTGACAGTGGGTAATGCTTCCAGCGATCTCCTGACAGAACCTTTCAAATGAAGAAAACAAGTCAAAGATATTAATTTCCACAGCAAAATCCACAGAATAACAGTAGTATTGTTCAGACTTACCGAACCAAAGTTTTCCAAGTATTTTTCCTCAGTCTGCTATAATATTCAAAGTCTATGCATCGTCTTTCGGAAGCTCCGTCTCAGCAGCAGCATTTCTTCTTTCAACAGTATTCGTCCGCGGTCGCTGAGTATCCAGTCTAAAGATTTCCTTAGCAGTTTCCACATCGTTTGAAGGTATTTTCTTCCACAGTTTCTCCATAGACCTGCAAGGTATTTTAATGAATGAATTAACTTATAAAAGGAAAGAAAGAATAAGTTACATATGTGCTTACCTGAAGTCTGAGCAAGGTTTTTCTTCACTTATTTCTCATTGCACTTGTTTCTGAAGGCAGCTATTACTTTGTTTATTCAACAAACTGACGTAAATTAATGCTTTTGTGAAAACGATTATAGTTGCAGCCATTCCACAGCCTCAGCCCTTGCTAGGGAACCACAAACCTAAAAAATAAAAGGAAATTCTAGTAAGAATTCCAATGTAGGGACCATTCCTTATCTGATGAACTGTATATAATAATTGTTTTCGCCAAAAGACTTGCCCAAGATACCTCAGGAGAAGTTGTGGACATTATTCAGATGAGAATATTCCGGCACCACAGCCCCCTCAGATTAAGTCACCTACCCAACGAGCCCCTGTAGAATACAGGATGGAGAGCTCCACAAAACAAAAGCACAGGTGAGAAGGGAGGGTTATTTCAAGGTACACTGTATCACAGTTTTAAGTTTGTGAATGGGGATTACAACAGTGGTTTTGTTATAATAGTTGTTTCCACAGAATCAGTACCCAGACAACAGGTCCTCAGCTGAAAAGGCATTACGCTGCTGCGGAGACTTAAGGTAAGCGTTACACGGCTGAAGCGTTGCTGGGGAGCATAATACAGTTGTCGAAGTGGGCAGGAGCAGTTGGGAGCAGTGCTCCTTCACTTTTTTAAGTTATACAGGTCCTTTACATTTATTTTAAAAAGAAACCACTCCGGAATGACTTTGTTTTTAAATAAAAGTGTAGGAAGTAGTTGAAACTTGCACTTCAGTGCACTGCACTGAACATTCCCTTAAACGGCAGGTGTGTTTGGGGATTTTGATTGTGCCAATGAGGGGTGTGGCGATGGGTTTGTGGGGAGTTGGGGGCAGACCATCAGGGAACATAGTTCCACTACTTTGTTTCATACACTACGACCAATGTTACTATTTTGGAATTGTGCAGACTTCTTGCTGCCTTATTTCACATCCG
Source organism: Ambystoma mexicanum (assembly GCF_040938575.1). Lineage (NCBI taxonomy): Eukaryota > Metazoa > Chordata > Amphibia > Caudata > Ambystomatidae > Ambystoma > Ambystoma mexicanum. The sequence continues at coordinate 1,135,138,748 of NC_090921.1, read as the reverse complement.
TGGCCTCTAGGGATCAGGCAGACACCCAACTGTTGAATTGGTCAGACAACACTAACCCTTTTGATTAGATACCGTTTCCTGGCTCCATGACCTTTACTCTTTATGACTTTTTCGATTCTATAAACTCGCTGTTGGTCTTTGCTGACTTTCTGGATCTCCTCCCTGTAAAAAACACCTTGGACACCCTTGCCCAAATAATCAATTAGTGTGTATATATATGCCCTCCCATCGATTCACTCCATCTACGATAAAGATCTCATTGCTGTAGTTCTGCTTATAACCCTTTGTAAAGTTCGTGATTTCTCATCTTAAAACACCCGTACCCCAAATTAACTGGGGGTACGGGTGTTTTAAGCTGAAAAATCACCAGAGCCAGGTTGTAAAAGTTCCCATAAAAAGGTCTACAATAGAGACTTTAACTTCAGAGTGTGTTACAAAGTGATGTACCCTGTGTTGCTTTAGAAGAATATGTAGCATTTATTTAAACACTCCTAACAGGTGTCCATCTGTAGTTTATCAGGGGCACAGTCTTTGTTAAATATGTGTTTAAAGCCATTGCCACGCTGTGACCCATCTTGTTCTTGAAAGCCTCAACAAAGGCGTATTTTGAAACAATGTTGATAACGGCTACAATGCAGCAGAAACCGATGTGTTTGCGGAACTGACTCAAATCCGTAATATCTTCTTGCCATTGTTGGTCGATGTCAGATACCATGCTCATTCGCTATTTTAAAATGTGTTCAGTCTGTCTTTTGTAAGATGTAGCTCTCCTCCCCTGAAAGCCACGTCTTGATAGCGTCCTGTGACACCTTCTCACTATCAGTTCGCAGTTTACGGACCAGGCTGTCAACCTCACCATAACTACCAACACCTCCTTCATCATAATATATTTTCGACAGCTTCAGGCCAGACATGTTCACCCATAAGCGCTCAACATAAAGACGCAACAAGGTTTTATAAATAGCAGATTTCTATTAACATTTAAAACATGTATTTCCTTCTAAATAAACTTGCATTAAAATATTAGAACAATTGGTTCTGCTATAGGATCAGTAGTACATGCGATTTCTGCACAGATACATTGCACGCCACCGGCTCCATAAGCAAACATGTTGACATTAAATATGGCGTTCAATTAAATATCCTTTATCCCCGCCCACTTGGGAACTGTTTTCTCAATGAAGTTTCTAACAGCCGTCAGACAAACATTTCTTGACTGCTTCATTTTCAAAAGGGGGTTATTTGATGATTCTATACCCCATAATGTGTTAGACACGCATTGTTCAGTCTCTATGCCAATCCTTGTGTGGGTCAGCAGCTGCACCAAGCACAGCAAATCTAGTGGACGTTTAGGGCTCAACACATGACAGATTTTACACAGCAAATTAACTGCAGAAGATATTTCCAAACATTTGTGAGAATCCTGCTGGGGATCATCAATTTTATATCCATATCAACATCTGTAAAAGTGTTGTTTAAACACGCCCCAGCCACTATGCCGTAAACCCTTATATGGCCCGCATATCAACACAGGTGAGAGCAGGCGTGTCTGTATTGGTCTGCATTAGAGAGATACATTTCCTTACATAGACTGTTATCCCCCGGGCTTCCAATTTGCTTTGAACAGCACCTACAATGAATAATAACATTGGGCCTCTTTACGACCATGCCAGTCCGGTAACAACGGTGCCGGTAAGAGTACCGGCACCGTTGTTACCAAGCTGGCATAGTATGACTGCGAACTGTCAGAGATGTGTCGAATGAAACACTGGGGTGGTCATGTCACATGAGTGGACCTGCCTCTTCTTAAAGTCATATGCTTGAGTGGCACTGATCTGTGCAGATCCATCCCTACCAGCATCCTATGAGTGCACACACATGCAGCTGTCCCAGGGAAGGTGAAACTTGCTCATGTAAGAGAAAGCATGCGCTGCTGGGCCTACCTGCTCATTGTACTGACACATCAGCCAATGCCAATGCACATCTGAATTGACACACATTACACCATTGCTCTGGCTCCAACGCACACCTGAAAAGATCTCCGCAGAACATCACCGACCTAGAAGGGGCACTATGTGGTCACTAATCAGCCTACCTATCATTGGCACTGTCCGTTGCTATCGGCTCTTGGCTGGTCCCTCTGGGGTGCTTCCAGCATACACAGCCCATTTGCGGAGGTTCTCGCCACGACTTGCTGCCTATTCTTCTGCTGCTTCCTCCCCAGACCGCTCCTTCAGATAATGGCAACTCCCGTGGAGGTCTCCTTCACCTGCCCAGTACCATGCTTTCCTGGGTAGGGTGTGGCTCCAGGTCTTTTTTCAAGCACATGGGTGCTCCCGTCCAAGGCCTCAACACTCAGTCCAGTCAGTGATATGCAGGACAAGTGCCACACAGAGTTGGACTGGCCTATAGGGCATTAGGGCAATTCCCAAACCAAAAACACAAAATGCTGGTGTGGGACAGTTTTTCGGGTCAAAGTGGGCCACTTTTCTGGCCAATGTGGGCCGGTTTGATGAACTACTTCACTATGCAGCTAGTAGTGTTGGCCATTGTTGCTGGATATATATCTTTAAAATGCACAGTTTGCATCACATTTCATCAAAAGCCTCCCCTTTCGGTACTAGTCAAACAATCTGTCACTTAAGGAATGAATTGCCATTTGCAACTGTGGACTACTTTTTCATGTGTGCCCAAAATGAATGTATGCCCCAGTCTGACTCTGGTGCCACAGCACCACTTCAATCAGGCTACACTTGACAGATGCGTCCTGGTCTTTCTTCAAAGCAGCAGTCACTATTGCGGCTGCTCCAAGGAGCCCCCTGCTCCTCATCAGCAGTGCCTCCTGCAATCTCCTCAGTGCTGGGCAGCCATCGGTCCACTTCTCCTCAGGCTCTGCAGGACTGCCCAAGGCAGCAGCCCCCCAGGAGATTACTTTGTAGTACCTTCTCTTCTCCCCCCACTTAACAATATTCTGCTTGTCTTTGCCTGTGTATCGTGACACATACATCCTGTGAGGTGAATTCACACAAAGTCCATTGTCCATCAATCAATATTCCAAAGCCTCACTGGTTAAGGGGTAGCCTGGTGCAAGGGCAGCCATAAGCATTGTAACGAACATTACAAGTGGACGTCTTTTAAAAAAACATGTTAATCAACCATTGGTGCCATTTGTCCTTTTTTGCTTTCCGTATCAATGGCATAATATTTATGTTATCCTAGCTACACATAACCTCATGATTAACAGGGCCTTTTGTAGACCGGATGCACATTAACAACTGCCAAATCAGGTGAAAATGTCTGCTTCCATTCAGGCTTCATTTCACACTGGAACAATAGCCTTACAGGGTATCAAGAAGAGACTTGTAGTGGCGGGCACAGGTCACCAGGGTGGACCACACCACGTTTTCGGGATCACCCGACGTATCAACAGTGCTGCGGACGCACAGCTGATGAATGGCAGGGAACACCCTGCAGCGTCCAGCTCACCGGACAGTTAACCACTGCTGTGGACACCAGGATATAGCAGCCTAGGCTCTGGGGGCACCCGGGCCAGGCTGCAGGAGCAGACCATGATCACATGGCAACACCCAGGACTATAAAGAAACACAGACACGAGTTGCAGTTTCCTGTGGCTCTGCTGCACTGGCTCTCACGTGCCAGCAGAGCCCCTTTCATTCAGGAGCATCATGACTTGGTCATGACACTCTTTCTTAAAAGGGGAATGGGTCCACAGTTAAATGGGCCATACGCCGCAAGTCTCAGAAGGCATTTTGCTCAACAGCTGTACTGTGACGTGGCATTCCCGATCAACAGGGAATTATTATCACAGAGCCATCAAGAGTGGAGATGGTGACAAGTCAGAGAGAGGGGCCAAGCCCCTCTCCCTTTCATGTTATGCTCACCTACATCTCTACTTCTGGGAAATAGTCCCTTTTCTATTTTCTAAGGTGGTGCATAATATGCATGGAGTCGCCTCCTTAGAAAAATATAACCAAAAATTCAACCCCGGATGGAGCTATCACCCCCTTGTCGGGAGGTGTTCTGGGTTCTAAAACTAAAAACTGAAGAATTGGATACATATTTGACTCACGTTTCTGTGGTCATTCTCAGCCCATTTGAACAATCCATCAAAGGCTTGATATCATTAAGGGTATATGGACACTCTCAGCACAGTGTATACGCCAAAGACACAGCAGGATTCGTTCCTCTGGGGCCTCCTGGACACAAACTATAACTTTGATGAAGGGATAGTTACACTTATAGGGCATTCGATTGGGTGTTTAGCTATGTTCCTGACAGGTCACACAAATTCACAAAACATTTTAGCTTCAATAAATCTTAATTTCTAACTTCAAGATAAGGGCTTTATTTATATTTGAAGGAAGAACCCCAGAGATGACACAGACTACACCTTCTTCTCCAGCGTGCCCCACACATTTTCTGAAATTGACTGTCTTCTGTGTTGTACACAAATGTGAACATTAAAAGCTGATATTCAAATGTACCCTATTGCAGTTCCTCCTGATCAAGTGCCAGTGTCCCTGATCATTGATCAGATCAGCAAACAGGCACCATTGTTCCTTCCCAGAGGAGTCACTGAGGCCTCTGCAGTTATAATTGTTATTTTAGCAGAGACATCTTCAAAAATACAAATCTACTTTTCACATAAATCCCCACATACTGCATTTAGGCAATCATTTGAAAGGCCTTCCAAGAGGAATTGAGGGGAAACCTAATCACACGATCTGCATAGAGAAAAACAATACCCAGACTAGAGGAACACCTATTATTGGTGGAACGCAAGGATGCCCTTTCATTAATCATTGAGCGCACCTGAAGTAATCTACTCAGCCCAGTCGGGCTGCGTTAACAATGGGGGCCTTTTACTTCTTCAAACATGGCCGTCGCCATCAAAGACACCGCAGTGCCTTGTTTGCCCTACCCACCACTGCTGTGATTGGCCAACGCCTCCTTCCTAAGGCCAATCCAGGAAGCCGGCAGGCAGAGTCCTGCCCTCCAACAAAGGCCCACACAAAGGCCCACACTAAGGCCCCTGTCCGGCCTGTTCTTTCTGTCTTCATCTTACATCTTTATCCACGCCGGCAAGCAGACACAGGATGCTCTATCCTACATAAGGAAGACTGTGAGGCTGACAGAGAAACCGGTGCGCCACAATTCGAGGTAAACCCAGTTGGGCTGCATGTGAAGCACTACTTTCTTTGGTGAATTGACCTTGAATTGCACACTATCATCATCTAATGTGCAGTGGTGCTTCTAATATTGTTTATGGGTTTTGTCGGGCCGTGTTAACAGCAGGGCCTTTTCCTTCTTCTAACATTGCCGTCACTATCACAGGCACCAACAGAGTGCCTTGTTAGCCCTGTCCACTGCTGCCATGATTGGCCAACACCTCATTCCTAAAGCCAATCCAGGAAACCGGCAGGCTGAGTCGGCCCCCTGACAAAGGCCCACACTAAGGCCCCTGTCTGGCCTGTCCAGCTGGGGCCACCGGGCTGAGGAGCCCCCCCTCCATCCAATCTCAGACCAGCAGCTGTGCTGAAGGTAGTGGGATGAATCCCGGCATATTTTCTGCCACACCCTTCCTTGACAGCATTACCTGTTTCCAGCATTGGCCATCAACACTGTGCACCTGGGGATCCACGTGTTCTGTGATCTACAGGGCATTCCATCTCACCTTTGTCCTGGCGTCCTGCAGGCCACTTGATTCCCCCTTTCTTCACTGTCTGTGTTGTGCTCAGGTTGCCTTGGCTTTCTTCCGTCTCCAACTACACTGAGTACATGGCGACACAGCGGCAGTCTTCTCTGTCTGGCCCTGGCAATGATTGAAGCATTAGTGCTGTATTTCTGCTCCCACCTGTACTGCACCTTTAACATTTGCTCAATCAAAACTTTCCACTCCTGACCCTAATTTCTTCATACCCAAGTGCTCCTCTCTTGGTCTGCCTCACTCGTATGCATATTGGTGTGCTCTGAATCCTCGTGACTATTTTCCTCCCTGTTTAAATCCTTCAGGCCTTTTTTAACTTTCTCTGAACTCCAATTCTGAACCCCAATTCAAGTTGCCTGTTTAAATCCTTGAGGCCATTTTGTCAAGGGTTTTGAACCATGTTAAATCAATAGACTGGGTAGATGTGGGGATGAGCTGTCGCCGCCCATTATTCTATCCCAGAACAAACTAAATCAATAGACTCGGTGGATGTGGGGGTGAGTTATCGCCACCCACATTCACGCCAGAATAGGAGAACTGCGCAGTTGGCACGAGACCACTCCAAAGATACAACCTTCTTGTGGGGGGTTCCACATCATCACTCTACTGTAAGGATGATATCAAAACAATGTTAAGCAAGGGTCCTATACTATCAAGCAAAAGACCACTCTATTGAAATGCAGTAATTCAAGACAACTCAAAAATGGATGCAGTACCGACAAATTCCCCAAGGTGGCACTAGCGGTCTAAACTCTGACAGGGAAACTGTATTTAGGAGTTGTAAGAGGGGCAGGGACTTCAAAGCTTGTTAGTTAATTGAAAATCTAACCACCTGCTGTTCCCAGAGACAATCTGATTTGATTAACAGGCCAAAAAGCTGGGAAACTTCTGACCTCAGAAAGCCCAGGATATCACATGGTCATGCTAACCAAATGCAAAGTAGCCCCCTGGTATGTTGACCTCAGCTTGCTGGAGCCCACACAAAAGACCTTTTCCCTTGAATAGGATATGGTGATTTTGACTGTTTCCTGTCAACAAAGATCTGCCAGCCAGGAGAGACATGTGATCACTGTCATCCCCAAACTTTGGGGGCTGACTCAAACACTGCAGTACTTTGAATTGAAAGCAAATATATATTTTACAGAAACACTGATAACTCTTGGTAACCAGATGACAGAAATGTGAAATTTGGGGATCCTTAAAATGAAAACTTTGCCCACAATTCAAGCCCAAACTCCAATTTGTGTGATGTTCTGGGGCAAAACCCCACTATTTATTGATACTACAGACTCTGTGTTTAAGCTAGAGACATGGGAATTTACTGGATTATGTATTGACAGGCCGTATATATGTTTTTAATTTTTAATTAAAAAATCATGTTGCATAACCCACTAAAATCGAAAATAAGTTGCCATTTCTTTACCCAAGCTCCTAGAAACGCCAGAGTCGGAACAGTGCCTACCTCATGTGATATATGATGTGTGTAGGTGATGTAAAAACAACTGTGTATTTGAGAAATATGTATTTGGATCAAATATAGATTTGTGTGTAAAGATGACAGGGGAGGGCCCTCTGGCCATAAAATCTACCTCATCACTCTTACTCACAACTCAGTTCCCCCAATCATGGGAGAGGGGAGAATTGGGCCAATGACAAGTAGAGAGGGGCAGGCTTAGCTAGGCCCAGGCACACAGCCATTTTCAAAACACATAAAAAGAGACTGCTGGGACAGGTAGAGACATTCAATTCCATTTGCTATGGAGCATGCTGACCGAAGACTTCACATCCTGAGATCCAGATTTCAAATCCATCAATCTCCAGAACCTGTAGCAGAAATTAACTACAGAATTTGTAGCAGAGAGGCCTGAATCCACCAGCTGAATCCTCTTCAGCAGGCCTCAAAACTAACCAAACTATTCAACAGCCGGGCGAACTGTCTGAAGTTTTGCCGAGAATTTTTGCAAGAACCTGTAGCAGTACCCAGAAAGCAGTGTTACATCCAGAATCCAGAGAGGCTAGACTAGCAGAGCAGAGCTGACCCAGATCGCTGTGAGCAGAACCGGTGCCTGATTGACCCGCCGAGCAGACAGAACCGCAGCCGGACGTGTTGACCAGATCCGTGACGAGGCCTAGTTCAAATTTATATTGTGAGTACCTAGCAGAACTGTGCAAACCAATCTCTTAGTTAAAATAATCTAATCCAAACTATTTTAACCTAAGTAGAACTGCCTCCTAGAAATCGTGTCATCTGTCATTTTTAAAGCTGCACAACTGTCACCTTTCAATTCTGCAGCTGCAAGCTGTCACTTGTCATTTTGAGTTTACTTTAAATCCGAAAAACTACCTTTATTTAATCGTCCGTTTCTCTGGAACCGTTTGGGCTAGGAACGAGATTTAACTTATACTTTTACCGCAATCGCGATTCACGCACTCGCGAAATTTACCGCGATTTGCAATTTTGGCTCAATTTCTCCACTTGTCAAAATAGCAGCTCCATTCTTTCTTTTGTTAAAATCCGTTGCAACTTGGTAATAACTCATAGAGCATTGCTAAAGTGAGCCTGAACTAATACCAACACGCATCTCCCACTCACCCTGAATCTCTAGAGGGAATTAAAATCAGTTGGCACATTTTCCCATCCATTGCCATCACATTTAAAAAGCATTTTGGGCCTGTGTTTCAAACTCCTACCTGTTTCCTCTAAGCTTGCTGGGGGGGAACTGAATTTCGTATTGTATTTGATTGCATTCCTGAGAACTGTGTGCTCCTCTTTTCATCTCCTTCCATTTCTTACATTGCATAGGGGAGGGGGGTGAATTGCCAGAGAAAAAGTGATTATCTTATCTTTTGCTAAAATCATATCAAGTATTTCTGTACTGCATTTTATTCCTCATTGCTTTTCCCTTGAAACCATAAAAGTATTTTTGCTACTTTATCCATCCTATACTAACTTCTCATTGATTGTAAAGAAGTGTGCTAGTGCCAGATTACCCATTGTTGATCAACATCATATGTCTAAGTGTACTATCAGATATTAATTTATTATAAAAGTGTGATATATATATATATATATATATATATATATATATATATATATATATATATATATATATATATATATATATATTGTTTAATTTTTCAAATAAACCTTTTAATTTGCAAAACAAACTTACTTCTTGGCTCAGTGCGGTCAGGGGGATTCTAAGAGGGGGGTGTGATACAAGGGTTGTCATCCAGAGTACTGAACTGGATATAAAAATACATCAATAAGGGTTTTCCTCAGCATCCCAGACTAGGCATTGACTTAGCTGTGGTGTTGATTGAATATCGCTTACAATTTTCACCATTCTGAAGTCCAGTTCAAGTTGTCCGACATCCTCATACTGCAGGGATGTTTTTATGGAACTGCTGACTATATGTAATATTGCATTCTAGCTGTATCTCCTGAAACCCGAATCTAGATGTGTTCTAAAAATTGCTAGCCCTGTTGAAATGTTAGTTTGGCTGAATGCCTTGTAATTCGAATATAGATATGTTTTTTTAAAAGCTTTTTTAAATCTGCTAGCCCGTTGAAATGTTATTTGGCTGCATGCCTTGTAATTCGACTCTAGATGTGTTTTTTAAAAGTTGCTAGCCCCGCTGAGATGTTCATTTGACTGTGTGTCTTTTTATTAGATTCTAGATGTGTTTTTAAAAGCTGCTAGTCCTGCTGAAATGTTCATTTGGCTGCATGCCTTGTAATTCGAATCTAGATGTTTTTAAAAAGCTTCTAACCCTTTTGAAATATTCACTTTGAAAAAGTAATCCTGTTGCTCTCACACCTACGCTAAACTGCAAGACTTCTCCACCCTTCTGTGAAAATCAGTTAGAGCTGTATTTTGAAAATGTTCTAGCTTGCGCTGTTACCTTGCAAATCCACTGACCCGCCTGCGCCCTCTGGCTGCTAGGCTGCTTGGTGAGTTCCTCCTGCAGTGTGCAGTTCTGTCCCGCTTCTCTCCTCTGTTTTCCCCTGACCTCTATCCCTGTAGTGCTCTCTATCCTCCCTCCATTTCTGACAACTATGTCAATGCTTCCTCCAGGCAGACTATCACTGACATTGTCTTTGTTGTTCCTTCTTGATGAGGTAAAGTTGGTTATTATGTGCCTGACAGTCAATAAGACCCCAGGCCAAATGGCTGCAGTGGATCAACCTGAATTCATACAGGGTTACTAACGTTTTAACAACATCTGGCAGGTTGCCCATCTAATTTAGAAAGCAGAAAGAAAGAAGATCACTGACATCCTATCATCACATAACTCTAAAAGATATTGTACTCAAATCAATTTGTCCATCCATTTCAATCACTCGTAAAAATGGGCTTTGGCGATAAACCCCATTCCATAACAAAGGCCTGCTATCACAATCCCACATCATGACTGTGGGGGAACAGTCAAAACATTGTCACTTTTACACTAACTAGAGGCACCAAGCAAGGATTCAATCTGTTTTCACTTCTTTATACTCTTAGCTTAGACCCTCTCCCCTCTAGGGTCAGAAACAATGAGAATGCCTGGTCAAGATCATAAAGTGAACAGTTATGAGCATAATATTAGGTTATTACTCACAGACCTTCTTTGGTTGTTACCATCGCTAGTGCAGAATTAGAAGACTATAATGTGGTTGCAGGTTTACAAATACATTTGAACCCTAGAGGTCTGTAACGCTCACCTGATTCCCTTAGAGGCGCCGGTCTTGACTGGGTGTATACCGTATCTTCAAAGGTGATGTGTAACACACGGCTGGCTCTTTGGGCTGGACCTCTGTGCACTGTATGTCTGACTCGAAGGGTAAGATGTCTGCAGATAGAAAATATGGGATTAAGGAACTGGGTTATTGAATGTCTCTCTCTTCTTCCCTTTCTCTTCTCCTGTAGAACCCCAAAGGTTAACGCTCTCACCTTAGGTAAGTGAACGCTGTGCTCTCCATCTGCCTCGGGGCAGGGTGCTGTAACCAGTTTCTTCACTGGATAAGGGGAGCAGGCCTCTTGACTTCAGAGGACTGCTGTCTGTCGTTTACTGCACGAACGGTAAGTTTCGAGTAATTCTAATGTCTTTAAAGTCTTTAGTAATGATGTTTCTTGTTTTGCAGGGTTCCGGCGATGGCGGATGACGGGCTGAAGTGAGTTGAAGATGGAGCCCGTGTGATGAATAGAAGCGCCTGGAAGCACGTAAGTAAGCGCTTGTTGCCTGCTTCACGATGCGCTCTAACTGTCTTTTTATTTTGCAGGTACAAGTTCGGAGCGGCTGCAGGGTGCCGGAATACCCACTGGGTTAGATGTGGAAAGGAGTAATGGCACGTGAGTATTAAAGTTCCCCAATGTCTTTAAACGCACCTTGTTTTGTCTTTCAGATGCCGGAATGCAGTGTGAAGACCTCCGGAGCGCACGAAGAGTAGGTAAGCCTTTGTCTTTCAGATGCCGGAATGCAGCGCAAGGCGTTGGTGACAGCCGATGGACCAGGTAAGTGAAGAGCTGTCACTGAAGACTGTAATGCTAACCTGTTCTTTCTTGTCTTTATAGGTGTTGCTGAAGACCGGATTCAGGATGGTAAGCCTTTTTCCTTAGGCCCAGGATCAGATGCAGAAGACACGATGAGCGTTCTGCTGCAGAGGATGCAGAATAACGCAAAGCAAGATTCATCCATCGGGTGTGGTTTAAATAGCCTCCTATAGTGCTTAGGTGTCTCCTTCCACAGCCACGCCTAGGTAAGAAAAGAGTTCCTGCTTTCCAGAAGAGTTCCAGTGTTCTGAATCTAGGGAGTGGCTCCTGCCCCACCCAACAGGAAAAGTAGTTCCAAACAGAAGAGGATCAGAGGCTCAACTGGCAGGCAAGTAAGCAGCATGGTCTGCTGCAGGTAAGTCCACCCAAGCATTATGAGCCCGGCGCTTCCAGCGCTGGGACTGGGCATATTTATGAGCCTGGTGCCACTGGCGCCAGGACTGGGTCCAAAAGGTCCCAATTGGGACTGGTTGGCACTCGGAACCTGGGTTATGGATCTGCTTCCAAGGGAGTTGGGAAAACCCTGACCTTTTGAAAGCAGAGATCATGACAAGGTCCTTTTACTCAAGGTAACATGTCGTACTATGGATGGAATGGAGAATAACTTCTGAAATTAAATAATAAGACTGACTCAGAAAGTTGGCAAATAATTCTGTTTTAATATCAATTGTCTAAAACAGGGAGTACAACGGACTTCAACGACATCACACAGCATGATCTTGAAACATTTCATGAAAAACAACACATTTATACTAAAAGCTTGTCATATGTGATGTCATACTACGTGGCAAATTAAGAAAACCTATGGGAGATTGTGGGTAGCTCAAGGTGAATGTGTAAGTATACTTTATGGGATAGGATCGTGATTGGGTCTACACAGTCAAGTGGGCACTCATTCCCTCCCTTAGTGCAAATCATAGTACAAGTCATTTTCGACAGTAATTAGAAACACAACACTTCATTGGCTCTTAGACTATAAGGCCCTTCGTTATACGGCCTTCTACAATTGGTTGGCACACTTGTACCCTTCTGGAACATTTGATGCTTTTGCAGCATGTAAGCTGGTACCCCAGGTGGTGGTGGGTGAACTTGACCGTATCTCCTCACCCAATTAGCCTGACAATTCTCATCACTCATGCCGTCTGCCATTCGCATTGTCTTTGAACTCGGCCTTGTAGTAGCTTCTCATTTCTGGGAATATAAGGGAGTGTCAGCACTCGCTATCTTCAATCTGGTGCACCATGCTCTCATCTATTTTCATCCTCAGCTCATGTGATCAGAGACCATGAATTTTGCTCATATTATAACATTAAATAGACTTTAATGAATAAACTAGGCACTCAAGGTGTTCTTTCTTTGCAACTTATCAAGGGATGCCTCTGCTTCTCATGTTTTACTTTTCTTTGCAGCTGATAACCAATTCTTGGCTTCTTCCAGTCTTTGACATCAAGCCACACAATCTCTTTGGTCTTGCTTCGAATTTGAGCCTATTGCTTGCTGCGACACACATAGTTTCCAATCCGTCTTCCTTCATGGAGACTCACTTGCTAAAATGTTTCATCGAATGTCCAGGACTCTTATATACATATATTTTGCCGGCACTGCCTGCAGTCTATAGTCTACATATGTATACTTATTTTACTTACGTTGAAGCATCTGTACAATTGTTAAAACGGCTTGTGTTTTCTGCAGTGCTCTTCTTCACGCATGCAATCTTCACTCCGCACATGAAAACCTTCTCCATTCTTTACTTCACCATCAGATTCTATGCCACCTATACATTCTCTTTTCTGGTCATTCTTAATGCGTCACTCTCATCTTTCGTGATGTCATCAGCTTCTCCTTTTCAAATCTTCACACTGCTTCAGGTGCTCCTCTTAGGAGACCATCAGTCTTTCGGGGATTCTTCCCATAGGGTCTTCTCAATGGATACCTTGTCTTAAAGATTCTTCGTGGAATAGGTACCATTACTGGCGTTGCACTTGTTGCAATTTCCGGTTTCTAGCATATAGGCAAATTAGGGATGGGCCTTCCTGCAGAGGAACTTGGTTGCTCCTCTACACATTTAAGCAAGACAGAGATGCTAAACATAACCTTAGAGGGGAATGTTTTAGCACATGTTCCAAGGGTTGGGGCCTTTGGATAACTAAGGATAATATCAAATCATAAGGAGTTAATATCACCTGCAACTTGGGCATCATTTATGTGGACAATGTCTCTACATCTTGGGCCAAATCAAGGGAGACTTGTAATTGTAATTGTAATCATCATTTATATTGCACCCTTTCCCCATTTGTATGGCTTCAATGCGCTTGTGGTTGGAATGCCCTTAAGGATCGAAGTCCATGTATGGGGGATTCTGAAAGTTAGGTTTAAGATGTGTTTGTGCATTTTGCCAGGCTAGGATTTAGGAGGGCTGGCTGGGCCCCAGTTGTGAAAACAAAATCAAAATATCGAGGCTGAGTAACCCAAAAGGAAATACACCGAACACAGGTTACAAAGGAACATACAAAGAACTTTATTTTATACTGAACAGTTTTCCAAGAAAATTAACAGATAGCTATCGGCCCTCAGTACAACACAACGAACTCCAGAGTGGTTCGGTGTGTTCAGTGGAGACGCTGTGCATTAGAATTTGTTGCTCTTTTATACCATTTGCGAACATGATGGCCAACCCTACTTCGGGTTAATATTCCTCTAACACATTACTGATCTAGGGTTCATGCCGCATATCCACATGCAACTAGTTTGCCTTTAATGCATACGTCAACAAGCCTACACGGCAACTGTGTATTTTGGGACTTCTCATACAAGTCTTCTCAAACATTAATACAATGTAGTTAAACAAGTGTTCTTAGTTCAGTATTTGAATACATTGTTCTTAACATGCTTGCGGATTAGTTTCATTGGCACGAGTAATCCTTTACACACAGGTCAACGAAGGACAAGGTCTCAGTTCACAACCTCAACAAGTGGCCTGCAAGCAAGTTACATATTAATTACACACAGAGGTCAAGACGGCCATGTTGTATTTCGGAATGACATCGTCCACCATTTTAACTCACAGGGTGACTTTACAGAGAGAACCTAAAATGGCGAATTGACATAAAATGGCGGCTTACATTGATTCTAAGGTCAGGACCTTGCGACACGGATTTCTTCGCAAGTGGCTTACAAGCAGCTTGGCGTAGGCCAATATACCTATATTCGTTGCAATAGGAGGTACAATATAATTTTCCGTTTGACACAGTAAGCAGACCTAAAGTCAGTCACGTGGGTGGGTGCTGTTGGCGGATTATGATATAATGCTAGGAGATTTAATGTGTGCCTAGCTAGACTGAATTTCGTTGTATGGTAGTGGCAGAGGCGTTGAGGTACATTAGGAGTTTCAGTGTGAATCTTCTTGCGAGCTGCTAGACCAGATTTGCATAACCATAGCTGCATTCTAGAGTGCATGGATGGGGAGCCGTGCCTGCAGCATGTGACCACAGATGTGGTGTGAGTTATACATATTTTAGTCTTGGATAGATTTTTGTTTGGTGTTGTTTTCTTAGGTCTGTCAAGATGATAGATTGGCCGTTCAACTGCATTTTTGGTGGTGTTAGCATAATACCTTTGTGGAGGATCTGGCTAGTGCCTTTCTCTGAGTGCAATAGGAATTAAATTAAAATGAATAGATCTTGCCACCTATGGCTGAGACCAATAGTATTGTTCCCGTCCCTGATGGAAAGAACTGTCTATGTGCTTCTTAGTGTGTCTCTGTTCCTACTCTCAAGGCAATTTAAGTGTGTTCTGTGCCCAATAGCCCCATTTGAACTTGTGCATTTCCTCACTACCCCCCAGTGTGACCTATGGGTTTAGCGTTCTGTGTGCTTGGGTAAGCCCTTTGATAATTAGGTAATGACCTCCAGCTGAGTTTGAGAATCATAGCTGTCCACTATTCATAGTGATCCTACTACTGTTGCTATATCTCTTGGTACGCCTGAATGAGCATTCTGTCCCTGCATCTTTAAGATGCCACATCCAAGATGTGTGAGATTATCCGGCGCTGTTAAGTGACCTGTGTGCGCCGGTTATAGAGTTGGTGGTTTCGGCAGGGCTGGGGGAGGGCTTGGAGGCACAGTTAAAGTATGATCGCCTGTTGGGTGCAGGCATGTGAGGGACAGTGGCCGTTTCTAACGGTGTGCCACTGCGAATGCTGCCGGCATCTGTGGTGGTTTGGAAAGTGGGTGTTTCTTTTGGTCTCGTCCTGTACATGTGTGTTTGGGCAATCACAGTATAGAGTGGGAGAGTTTCAAGAGGAGGAAGGAAAAAGCCAGGTTTTGAGTGCCTTTCTGAATGCAGGGTGATTGTCAATGCTGCAGATGTGGAGGGGCAAAGAGATCCAGAAGGTGGGAGCTTGGACAGAGAAGGATGATTTATGCACATGACTTTAAAGGGTTCCATGTGTTAATATCCCCACAAATTTATCGCCATACAAAAATACCACCATATTTTTGCAGCAACATTAAACCATGGAACCTGCGGAGAAACCCCTGCAACCCCAATCATTGTTTTAATGGAGCAGGGGACACCCCACAACACCTTGCCCCAATAACCCTATACATTTTCCCCACTAATAATATCACCTATGGCCTTACCCCACGACCATATATAGGTGGGGATAATATTACCTGATACCCTTTAAAGGTAGTTTGTCATCCAATGGGGAGCCAGTGAAGGACTCTCAGTGTGGAGCTGATGTTTTCTCTGGGCGGGAGGCCAAATCAAAGGCAGGCTGCAGTGTTTTGGACTCTTTGTAGTTTCCTAAGTAGGAATGCTGGTGCGCCGAAATAAAGGCAGTTTGCATGTTCTAGGCTAGAAAGGATGTTGGAGAGGATGGCAGATATTCGATGAGGGTAGGTGAAGTATGGGAAGATATGCCTGAGGAGGGGTAGGTGGATGAAACAGGGTCTGGATACAGAGGTGATGTGTTGGGAGAGAGATAGATCTATGTCCAGCATGCATCCGAGGTTTTTCACCATAGTGGAGGTTGCCAGGGGTGGGAGGAGGCTAGAAAGTGAGGCCAGGGGACAGGTTGAGGAAGGAGCACATCTTTCCACAGACTAGGATTTCTGTTTTCCTAGGGTTGAGGATGAGGTGGTTGGTCGTCATCCAGTGGTCAATATCCGAGAGGCATGATGACAGATCTGGACGGATGGAGCCTGGTGATTTGGGGATTTTAAGGATGATCTGGGTATCGTCTGCGTAGTTGTAGCAGGTGAGATTGTGGGAGCGGATGAGTGCGGGAAGTGGGCTCCAATAGATGTTGAAGGGGAGATAGGGAAGCTTCCTGTGGGAACTCTTTTGGCACCGGGCAGGGTGCAGAGGTGAAGATTAATGACGAAGGAGGAGATCCAATAGAGGGCAGTGTCTTTGATTACTAAAGAGTGTAGCCTGTCTTGGAGAATGGTGTGGTCAATGGTATTTTAGGTGGCAGAGAGGACAAAGAGAATGATTACAGTACATCTTTCTGCATCGGCTGTTCTCTTTAGATTATCCCAAATGGACACTATGGAGGACTCAGTTCCTCTGAGGGGTGTGAAACTGTATTGTGGTATTGTGCAGGTTCAAGGAGGTTCTTGCCTTCAGCAAAGTGACCGAGTTGATTTTATGCTGTGTGGTCCATAATTTTGGCCATGAATCGAGTGGGTGTTGGAAATGGGCCAATAGTTCTGAGGAGGAGTGTGTCGAGCATAGGATTTTTGAGGAGGGGTTTGATGGAAGAGGTTTTTAAGGCTTCTAGTAAGATTCACGATGTAAGGGATTGCTTAAAGATTGAGCTTGCAATACTGCCTGCACATGTTGAGGTTAGCATGTTTTTGAGGTGGGTGGGCAGGCAGGGGTCCTCAAGGGATCCTGGTGGGTGGCTTTGTGCTAGGTGTGAGAGGATCTCCTGGGTGAGATCGAGGAGAAGGAGGTTAAGGTTTGCACATCGTAAGGGAGTAGGAACAGGTGTTGGGAGGTGGCCGGGCAAAAAATGGGGCATTATTTGTATTTTAGAGATGATGGCAGAATGTCTGTCGATAGCGATGTTATGAAAATGTTCTGATAAGGCATCGCATAGGGATTGGGAGTTCGGTGCATATGGGGTTGAACATCCTGGCATTTTGAATTTAGAGCTGGTTCTATGCAGATCCTTGCTTGGGTTGCGACAGTTCAATATTCTGTTCCCACAGAATCCTTTTTTTTTTGTTTTTTATGATTTCCAATCTGTAGGCCCTTGTTAATCTTACCAGTGTGGTTTTGTTTTGGGGGTTGGGTTGGTTCTCCAGGTCCGTTCCAGACAGTACTTGCAGGTTTCCAGAAATTTGAAGTGGGTGGTGTACCACCTGGGCCTCAGGCCTGATCTCTGAGAGGTCTGGTTTGTTGGGGTGAGGGGTTTGAGGGCGCTGGATACCAAGTGGTCAAAGAGATTGAAGGGCGGGGGGATTCCTGGAAGGAGAGTGTTGGGAGGGAGTTGAGAAGGTTGTTGGCTAGATCAGGGGTAATAACAATCTTGTTCCAGAGTGGGGTGAGAAGTGTGGAGGTTGGTTGTGACCGGCCTTGTACGAGGTCAGTGGTGAAGATGGTAAGTAGAAGAAGATTGCTGAGTACTCTGTCCTTCTTGGGAAGCATGAGGGCAGTGTGGAAATTATGTTTGTGGCACTGGAGACTGCTTCAAAGGTGTGGACTGTGGTGTGGGTGGGCAGTGAAGTGTGTTGTGTCAGGTTGATCACATCTAGGTTATGTGTTAGAGAGTGAGTTTGAGGTGGAGTCAAACCAGATACTGAAGTCAGCTAGAATTGTGAGTGCTGGATGCAGTTTGAAGGTAGTTGACAGAGCATTGCTGAGTGTGTCTGCAGTGTTTTTGTTGTACACAGGGGGTCTATAGATGAGTAGGAAGCTGTGGGAGGTGGATGTACCGATGAAGTAGTCTGGAAGGTTTTTGACTAGGCTGCAGCATTAAAATTAATGTTCTACCAAGGTACCTTTCTATTTCAAGGCTCCTTTAGTTGAGGTTTCTCAGTCTTTCTTTACAGAACTCAGCATGCTTGAATTCCATTATGTGTGGGCGAGGAAAAAACCCAAGATTTTGTGAAAGCCATTGGAGACAGAGAGGGCTAACGAAATGTCGAATTTACTGATTTATAGGGCATATCATGATGCTGCTCTAACATCAAATACTCTTTGAATGGTAGACCAGTGTTACAGAGTAGATTTGGGTGAGTATAGAACATGCACTTTCCCTAGTTGAGTAAAAAGAATACCATAGAAAACATGTATATCAGTAGGATCACTGCAGTAGTGGCCAAGGATTGTGCCCATTTGCTTGACAATTATGGTATCACTTAATTTCCCTCAATTTAACAGAACAGTCCTCAATCCTGACATATTTCCAGGTGGAAAGATGAATACATATCAACAGGGTTCCCAGAAGAGTGTATCTCTGTATCTGTATCTCACAGATCTGGACTCTCTGATAACTGTACCTTATTGAGACTCAGTTTCACTTCAATGACAAGACCAAACAAGGCTAAAAACAATATGTCTGTGTTGCTCATGGTACTTTTCTAGGGAGAATTGTCTAGCAATTCAGTGCTGGAGTGACCTTGTGAATGGGACCACTGATATGCAAACCGATATTTCTCCTATGTGAAGTGCACCATAAGCTAAAACATGGTTTTAGGTCCTCCTGAGTGGGTTATACCCCACTGATCAAGTTATTTGAGCACTGTTAATTCTCAGTAACGGGTCTTCCACAAATGTGGACATATTCCAGATGAGACATTGTCCCTGCTGCGGAGAGACAAACATAAATGTACATTGAATGTAGACAAAATCTATAGAACATTGGGAGTTTTGGCTCAAACCTATGTATGGCTTGAATTTAACACCAGTAAACCTGCATATGTTCCATTAAAATTGTGCAGATAGATACCAGAGAGAATGTGGTCAGAATGGTGATAGACTTCATGTATGGTGTTCTTTTATAATCATAACAGACTATTGGAAGGAGGTCCTGGACAATACTGGCACCATCATTGGTTTCTCTAGCCCAAATTACTTAGCTATCCTAATTCTAGGGCTCAGAAATTAGACAGTTAACAAAACAGTATGCCTCATGCAGACTGGAGGACAGTGTTGACTGGGCTAACATAGTGAGGGTACCTATGGTGCGTGTTAGATGGAAAAAGGGCCACCTACTTATAAGATAAGGATTCAAAAACTGTGTCAGACAATGGCAGTAGAACATTGGCCTATTGCATGGCCTTCTCCAACCATCTTTTCTGAAAGGTACTTGCAGACTCCCTACCCTCAGAGTACAGCCAACTGTGCTGCCCTAAGAACTTAAGGATCCTAAACCATTTTATCTGATCCCTTCTGATTATCTTTTCAAGGGCGGTGGGATCAGTGTCAATAGTGTTGACTGCAATAACTAATTTACGCTCTTATGTGATACGGGAAGCAGGTTATCTTGACAAATAAATTCATATAGCTCATGTTTCTTCTCTTTACCTGCACATTTTCATCTTCATACTATACTTGAGGAAGGTGTGGGTAGTGTTTGGTACAGAAACACAAATCATGTTGCATTATTTCTGATGTGAAATGAGTTAAACAACAATAGCAAATTAACTATTTACTAACCAAGTATAGTAGTGGATCATCACCCCTACCTTTGTGAGATGCGTCAAGTATATCAACATCCAGCGTCAGAGCTGCTGATCATTCATCACATGTTCTTGTAGGCCCAACTGCATGATGATTCCTGGCTCAGTGATTGCAACAAGTTCTCATCCACCATAATGCCATACAAGGTTTAGAGTTCACCCCTCAACGGTTTTCTGTTATGTTGGACATATTAATTTCTAGTATGCACACCAATGGCAAAACCTCAAGGAGCGAAAGAGTGTGCCAGACACACTTGGATTCTTCCTCTGAAGGAGGTAGCGTAGTACAGACATCAGGCAGCAGCTCCCACCAAATTGGTGTAAAGAAGGAACATCTAATGCCGGGCTGTGAATTGTGTAATGACCTCCAGCGGCACTGCATTGTTTATTTAGTTGGTCCAACATCTGGAAAGTGGAATTCCAGCTGGGGTCTTCAAGGTATGCTGT
This sequence comes from Ambystoma mexicanum, assembly GCF_040938575.1. Classification (NCBI taxonomy): domain Eukaryota; kingdom Metazoa; phylum Chordata; class Amphibia; order Caudata; family Ambystomatidae; genus Ambystoma; species Ambystoma mexicanum. The sequence goes on along the minus strand of NC_090921.1, from coordinate 1,135,118,343 downwards.
GGCAACTTGTGGTGTGTCTGCATTTGACATAGCTTATTTTTTCACAATACACCTTAGCGTGAACTGATCTTCTGGACCACAACATTCATGTCCATCACAAACTAGCAATTGCTTATATAGTGTGTTACCATAGATGATGGACATGTGCAAAACAAAACAAAAACGTGTACGTTATTGCCAATTCGTAGGGCAGCAAGGATCTTGAAATTGTCTTCCAGATGCCAATGTCAGGTTTCCTGAAGCACGGTTCCGTGTTGACCCGTCGTGAAGAATGTATTTCTTCCTACCAATGTGATTCTCAGGAGTACGAAAGGACAGACTGAGAACCTAATTGATCGGAAGATGGTGTAGAGTCGTTGGGATCGGTAGAGTTGAGCGGACCGCAAACTTCACGATAGATGGAGGATCCAGGTTCCTTTCAACGACTGCAGAATATTACACTGATTAACAATCAAATACACCCTCTCTTGAATAACGTTTAACAATAATCAACAGACTAACCTGCAGAAAACGGGTTTTAACCAGAAGTGTTTCATGCAAGAATGTCCTCAAGACTGGGGAATCTGGAGACCATAAGAAGAGAAAGTACAATCAGTACCAGATAGTGAGATGCAGAGAATGGTAAGGAAAGTTAAGTTTCTTACCCTGGTTTCCCTGGAAGTGGTCGTCTCTGGCAAATCTCCTTCTCCTTTTCTGTACGAACGGTGTGATGGGTATCCGCCACCTGTCCGACGAACCAAATAATCCAATGGTGCAAAGGAAGTCTCTAGTCCAGCAACCACCTATTCCCGCCGGCACGAGGACGCCTAAAAGGTGCTCAGGAAGTCTCTAGTCCAGCACCTAGCCTATTCCCGCCGGCACGAGGACGCCTACAGCACCCTGGAGGAAAGGACAGGGAAAGAAAATGGAGGGGGAGAGGAAGGAAGGAAAGAAAGAAGGTAAGAGGTCTCAACCTTCTAGGTCCGAATTCAACTCAACCAAATCACTAGACAAGAATAACCAAAAAACAATCCGAGGTCAAACTTCTAGAGCAAGTAAGGACAATCCGTGAGCGTATCCAATAGACGTAATCCGAGATCAAAAAACACCAAAAATTTCCAAGCGAGAAGAGCCACTGTCAATATGGGATCAGAAGCAGCGAGAAGTGGGCGCCGGATCCTTAAGTACCTGAACTACCGGCAACAAGATGGTCATGTGACCCAGTACGTTTTCTATCACGTGAAAGACGCCGCGCCCACTGTCGTAACCTCCATGGTAACTTCCACGTGAGGCGTCGGGAACTACATTCCCGACGAAAACGTCCACCGCGAGTAGCGCGTGGATAATTCAAGCCCGCCTCCTGTCTGATATTCGAACGCGACAGGCGCTTCTGGCTGCGAGAAGACAAGAGACCCGAAGGGGTATCACAAGACCTGAAGCGTTTTCTGACAGTATCCTCCCCCAAAGGACCCCCATGCCCCCGAGAGGCCAGAAACTGGGACACCAACAACGGGGCATGCACATTTTGCTCTGGTTCCCATGTCCGATCTTCCGGACAGTAACCTTTCCAGTCCACTAAGTAATACCTGGTACCACGAGAAACCTTAGAATCAAGAATGGAATTGACTTCATACTCCTCTACCCCTTGAACCAATATCGGGGACGGAGAAGCCACTACCCTGGTACTGTCCACACAAGGTTTAACCATGGACACATGAAAGACCGGATGTATCTTCCAAGAGCACGGCAAATCTAACTTGACAACCAATGGACTCAAGACATCCTTTACAACATAAGGACCGACAAAACGTGGCAACAAGCATCGTCGTCCTGGAATGCGTAAATTCTTTGTGGACAGCCATACCCGCGAACCCGGAACGTAATTGGGTGCAGGACGGCGATTCCGATCAGCGTACTTCTTTGCCTGCTCTTGAGCTTGTTTCAGATGTTCCAGAACCCTATCACGGACCAGAGACAGATCCTTGATACAAGATTGAACTGCCGGGCAATCCGCAGGTAGTTTCCAATCAAGAGGTAGGGTGCGTGGGTGTTGCCCATATAAGGCATAAAATGGTGACGTTCCCGTAGATGAATGGCTGGAATTATTATAAGCGAATTCCGCTAATGGAAGAACGGCTAACCAGGATTCTTGATGTTGAAGGATGAGACACCTGAGATACTGCTCCATAGTAGCGTTCACCCGCTCTGTTTGACCATCCGTCTGGGGATGGAACGCTGTGGAACATCGTTCATCCACCCCTAATGAGAACATAAGATGCCTCCAGAAACGTGACGTGAACTGGGACCCTCTGTCAGAAACCACAATCTCAGGTAACCCAAAAAACCTGAAGACATGTCGCAAGAACAGCTCCGCCAGCTTAGCAGCTGATGGCAAACCTTGGCAAGGAACAAATAGAGACATTTTAGAAAAGCTGTCTACCACCACCCATATGGTATCAAAACCATCGATCAAAGGCAGCTCCACCACGAAGTCCATGGTAATCATCGCCCATGGTCTGGCCGGCACTGGTAATGGCTGTAGTAACCCCATAGGTTTCGCCGAATGGGATTTACATTGGGCACAAATGGCGCAGGTCGAGATATATTGCGAGACGTCTCTTCGCATGGAAGGCCACCAACACCAGCGTTTGAGGAGTTCGAGAGTTTTCTGTGAACCAGGATGTGCTGCGATAGCAGCGTCATGACATAAGGCAATAGCTGCACACCGGGTATCCTGATCAGGCATAAAGACACGGCCCTGGACATAAGGAAGACCATGCAAAATATCCATGTTATATTCTGCTAATTCTGCGGGCTCTTTATCAACCCAGGTCTGGAGCGTTGACTTCAAAGTGGGTTGTAGAACACAACTACAAACCACTTGTGTTGGTAATAACAATGACCCATCCTGTGGACGTGACACATCATTCCCCAAGCTTCTGGATAGAGCGTCAGCCTTGGAATTTAGAACACCTGGACGGTATGTCAACGTAAAGTTGTACATAGAAAAGAATTCGTGCCAGCGGGCATGTCTCGCAGTGGTGCACGTCAAGGACTGCAAGGCCAACAGGTTTCTGTGGTCAGTAAAGACCTGGACCGGTACTTCCGTACCAAGAAGATGATGTCGCCAGACCATAAATGCGTCCCTAACAGCCAACAATTCCCGTTCGGTTACGGTATAATTGCGCTCATAGGGCGTTAACTTGCATGAATGATAGGCGACTGGATGTAATTCCCCGGTATCAGCGCATGTCTGGGACAGGATAGCTCCTACCGCAACATCTGAAGCATCAGCTTCGACGACGAAAGGACGTTTGACATTAGGATGCAGCAAAACAGGAGCAGTAGTGAATGCGGCCTTTAAAGACTCAAACGCAATTTGGGCGTTATCGTTCCATAAATAAGGTTTCTTGTTACTGGTCAATTCGGTGAGAGGTGCAGAAATAGAAGAGAACTGTCTAATGAACCGCCTGTAAAAGTTAGAAAACCCCAGAAACGATTGCAACTCTTTCCTTGAAGTTGGTACAGGCCAGTTTAAGACCGCTTTTACCTTATTACTACTCATCTGCACTCCTTTGCTGGTGATGTCATATCCAAGGAACTCGACCTGATTTGCATGGAATACACATTTTTCTAACTTGACAAAAAGGTGATGCTCCCGCAAGCGTTGTAAGACTTCTGAAACATGACGTACATGATCTTCCATAGATGGAGAATAGATGAGTATATCATCTAGATAGACGATAACGAACCTGTCGATCATGTCACGCAGAACATCGTTGATGAAATTCTGGAATGTGGCCGGGGCATTGCATAGCCCGAATGGCATCACCAAATACTCGAATAGGCCATATCTGGTCTTGAAGGCGGTTTTCCATTCATCCCCTCGACGAATCCGGACCAAGTTGTAAGCACCCCTTAGATCCAATTTGGTGAAGAATTCTGAAGACCCTAACTGATCCAGTAAGACAGAAATCAGCGGAATCGGGTACTGATTTCGGATAGTACCTGCATTGAGCTCCCGATAATCAATACAAGGTCTTAAGTCACCCTCCTTCTTGGGTACAAAGAACAGCGGCGAAGCAAATGGAGAGTGAGAAGGCCGAATAAAACCTAGCTCAAGGGCTTTATCCAAATATTCCTTAAGGACGACTTCTTCCTTTTGGGTAAGGGAATAAATACGTCCCGATGGTGTCTTAGCATTTGGTTTGAGAACAATCGGGCAATCGTAGGGCCGATGAGGCGGCAGAATCTCCGCTTTCCCTTTGTCAAAGACATCCTTATAACTTGTGTATTCGACAGGCAATACGGTGTTAACAACTGCTCCAATGGTAACCACAGAGTTCAGCAAAGCCCGACTAGGAGCTTCATACATAGACTCTACTGGATTGCATGATCGAAGACATTGCTGAGAACTAAAAGCGATAGCCCCGGTCTCCCAGTTAATGACCGGATTATGAAGCTTGAGCCACGGTAACCCCAGGATTAGTTTATATTGAGGTGCCATAATGACGTCAAATGTGATGGTTTCCGAATGCTCAACACCAATGGTTAACAGTAACGGAATGGTATGTTCAGTAACAAGCCCAGAAAGAAGGGTTGATCCGTCAACTGCATTCACCACCTCAGGAACACTCTTTGACAATAAGGGAATACCCCATTTCCGAACATATTGGGCATCAATGTAGTTACCAGTTGCCCCTGAGTCAAGGACAGCTGCAGAACTCCAAGGCGTGACCTGGTCATAACTCAGCATAACGTCAATATAGAAGGGTGTAGACAACAAGGAACCCTGCATGGAAGAGCTCGGCGTAGGGGTTCCTTCTACGGCCGGGCCTTGGTGTTTCCCGACTTGCGGGGTCTCTTTGGGCACGCACTGAGTAGATGATTAGCGGAACCGCAATAAAAGCACAAATTGTTCCGTCTGCGATGTTCTCTTTCTTCCGTTGTTAGCGGGCCCCTAACTGCCCCGATTTGCATAGGTTCGTCTCCGCCAGAAACAGGAACTGGGGAAACGGTAGTATTGACCGGGATTGCTCTCTTCTCCCCTTTTCTTTCGGCGCGTCGGGCATCAATCTGGAGTACTAGGTCCAAGAAATCGGGAAAGGACGTAGGAACCACCGGAACCGTGGCTATAGTATCTTTCAATGAGTCCGACAATCCTTTATAGAATAGGGCTGCCTTTTTATCTTCCGGCTAACCAGTCTCAGCAACCAACTGATTAAACTTAGCCAAATATGACAACAAAGGAGTATCCCCCTGACGGAGATTTAACAATTCCAGATCCGTGGCTTGAGTCTTGTAGCGAGTATCAAATACCCTCGTCATAGCACTGATTAATGCATCGCAGTCGAACAATAGCGGACTGCCTTGTTCCAACAAAGGATTTGCCCAAACAGCGGCCATACCTCCGAGGTTTGATAAGACAAAGGCAGCTTTTGTAGTCGCATCAGGAAACGAGGTAGGCCGACACAAGAAATGTAACCTACATTGGTTAATGAAAGTCCGAAAGGATTTAGGATCCCCAGTAAACCTTTCTGGGGGAGCAAGCGGGAACTGAGCGGCCATATACACATGCGTAGAATCAGATCTGGCCGAAGGCCCTGCCTGACCTGAAGTGGAAGCGGAGGCCAAAGATGGTGATCCTGTAACCACTTCCCTGATACCAGCCTGCATTTCGTCAATGCGCCGGTGGGTGTCAGCCTGGGCTGCCGTCAAATCGGCACGTAGATCGGCCACTAACTGTACCAAAACGGCCAACGGGTCATTCGCGGCATCCATGATAAAGGCTTCTGATTCTGTCAGGTTTCCTGAAGCACGGTTCCGTGTTGACCCGTCGTGAAGAATGTATTTCTTCCTACCAATGTGATTCTCAGGAGTACGAAAGGACAGACTGAGAACCTAATTGATCGGAAGATGGTGTAGAGTCGTTGGGATCGGTAGAGTTGAGCGGACCGCAAACTTCACGATAGATGGAGGATCCAGGTTCCTTTCAACGACTGCAGAATATTACACTGATTAACAATCAAATACACCCTCTCTTGAATAACGTTTAACAATAATCAACAGACTAACCTGCAGAAAACGGGTTTTAACCAGAAGTGTTTCATGCAAGAATGTCCTCAAGACTGGGGAATCTGGAGACCATAAGAAGAGAAAGTACAATCAGTACCAGATAGTGAGATGCAGAGAATGGTACGGAAAGTTAAGTTTCTTACCCTGGTTTCCCTGGAAGTGGTCGTCTCTGGCAAATCTCCTTCTCCTTTTCTGTACGAACGGTGTGATGGGTATCCGCCACCTGTCCGACGAACCAAATAATCCAATGGTGCAAAGGAAGTCTCTAGTCCAGCAACCACCTATTCCCGCCGGCACGAGGATGCCTAAAAGGTGCTCAGGAAGTCTCTAGTCCAGCACCTAGCCTATTCCCGCCGGCACGAGGACGCCTACAGCACCCTGGAGGAAAGGACAGGGAAAGAAAATGGAGGGGGAGAGGAAGGAAGGAAAGAAAGAAGGTAAGAGGTCTCAACCTTCTAGGTCCGAATTCAACTCAACCAAATCACTAGACAAGAATAACCAAAAAACAATCCGAGGTCAAACTTCTAGAGCAAGTAAGGACAATCCGTGAGCGTATCCAATAGACGTAATCCGAGATCAAAAAACACCAAAAATTTCCAAGCGAGAAGAGCCACTGTCAATATGGGATCAGAAGCAGCGAGAAGTGGGCGCCGGATCCTTAAGTACCTGAACTACCGGCAACAAGATGGTCATGTGACCCAGTACGTTTTCTATCACGTGAAAGACGCCGCGCCCACTGTCGTAACCTCCATGGTAACTTCCACGTGAGGCGTCGGGAACTACATTCCCGACGAAAACGTCCACCGCGAGTAGCGCGTGGATAATTCAAGCCCGCCTCCTGTCTGATATTCGAACGCGACAGGCGCTTCTGGCTGCGAGAAGACAAGAGACCCGAAGGGGTATCACAAGACCTGAAGCGTTTTCTGACAGCCAACTCCCCTTTGACCTCTACTATAAAATCCTGGTGTGCACTGGTCTGTTATCAAAATAAACGCACCAGCTACCTCCATGGATTATTTCTCAAGCAGGACCTCGCTTGGCTGGCATGGAAAGTGAACGTCTGCCAGTGTGCACTGACGACAGCCATCAAGCCAATTGCCTGGCCACTGGTCAGCTTGTTTATTGTGAAGTTGTATTTCTGGCCTACTGTCTGATCAAGTGCTTGACCCTCTTTTAAAATAACTTTGTTGTTCAATTCTTGCACAACATTGTCTCAAAAGTAATTGATAACTGGGAATTTCCAAGCCATGACCAACTTTTCCCATAAAGGCCAATGGAAACAAGATTGTCTACAAAAGAGTACAAGCAAGACATCCAAAGACAACATTACTCCCCGGTTAGCATTTCTGAAGTCCTGTTTCAAGTATCCTGTGACAGTTATGTATCTACTCAAACGCCTCTGGCATACTCACATGATGCAAAGTTGATCAGCTTTAGGGCTGCATGCCTGTGCAATTGGGTTTAGGCCCAGAGTCTCATATGATAGCACAGGAGCAATGCTATCTGTGGTGATGGTACAGGGAGGGAGTTGCCTAGTGCTCAGCTACTTGCATCAGGAGAGCTGTTGAGGTTATACAAGGAATGTGCACGGTGCCACATTATACAGGACCACAAAGATGTGGCATGGACGTTACTATCTTCCTTCTCCATGCACAGAATTGTCCTGCACAGATTGCATGTGGTGAGAGGTTGTCCCTCTTCGTCCTGCGTGACGAGGGTCCAACCCTTGTTTATTTTGTGATATGGAATGCTGATCTGACCATGAAAGAGTTGATGTTGGTGATGTATCAGCCAAACTCTGATGTTTTGCACTTTCAGATCTGCCAAGTTGCCGTTAAAAAAAAAAAACCTGTCCACATGACGAGGAGTGGTTTTTACTGTCCCTCCCATCACTGTATCTGTGGCACTGCCCCCTCCGGTCTCCCTCTCAGTAGCAGTAACTTCCAGAATAATTTCTTGAAGCCTGGACTTGTATGGGCCCTAACCCTTATCTTGCTCATTATCACCATCACAATTATGTCTGGTGGTTGCTGAGATCAGGCACTTCAGGCATCCTGCTCCTCTGTGCTGTGTGTTGTTCGCACCTTCTTCCCCAGAAAGAGTGGACTCAACCTCCTCTGACTGCAGTATCTGAGCACGTTCTCATTCATCTTGCACAATAGAGTCATGCGTGACGCGAGGTGCTGCAGAATGTGCGATTGGTGCTGACCATTTACCAAGACCAGTTCGGGCATCCTCAGTCACATAGCAGCCGTAGCTCAAAGTTGCAGTTGCTCAAAGACCATGATACGTTCCGGCAGTGACACACACACAAAAAAAAACAACTATCTTGAAGTTAGCACTAAAGTCAACTCACCAGGAATGTGACATGTGACTGTAATGAATGATTCGTTATGATTCCCAGGTACTATTGTTATTTGTTTTGACTGAATCTCAATTGAAAGATGTCACTCAGGCCTAGTAAGATCGCTGTTTTGTTCTCCACTGTTCCCCTCCCTTGCCTTGTCGCGCTCTGAAACACTTGTGTACGAGCGCGATAGAGATAAAATATCAATCAATCAATCATGTGTCATGATTGTTATGCATATCTGGGTGACCAGTATCAAATGGCCATGTGTATTTTAAATGTCCAACTCTCTGACACGTGTTTCGGCTTTACACAGCCTTTTTCAGAACCAGGCTACTGCTGAAATCACGCACGCGGAATATTGAATTAGGCCTCTCTGAACGGAAGGCTAAACGGAACAATCCCTATTACTGAAATGGAAGACTAATGCCTACACCTGGCATAATACATGAACATTAGTAGTAGGCCGTTTTTAAAAAGGCTCTTTAAAAGCCAAAACACATGTCAAGGAGAGGGCATTTGAGCTAAACATGGGTATTTGATACTGGTCATCCAGATTTATGATTAAACATCTTTCTAACCATGCTTATATATGCTCATTTATTATTTTTGGATGTCTGGCTCATCACAGGAGTACACGAAAAAGACGTATTATTACACTTAGGGAGTGGGTATACCTTTTTTCTGAAAAGGAGCGACGGGCAACACGTTACCTTAAATTGAGGTATTCGTGGCTCAGCGAGACAGGAACTATACCCAAAACGTTGTGCAAACTACGATTGCTCAGCATCCTGAAGCCAAACTCTGGACTTTGGAATAAGTATCAACTTAGACTATTACGCATGCAAAATTCCCTTTTGCCACATGCCCACCATGGCCATAGAATGTTTAGTTGTTCCAGGCATGTTGATACTCAAAATGGTCACTTCCCATCTGTAGGCACAAAAAGATGGCATGTGTGTTGCAACTTCAGCTGTATCCATATAATGGTAAGATCATGCCTCCGACTACCTATTAGATGTTATCTTGCCTAGTTACTGACAAGAAATGTCATGTATGTCATGCAAGGTGACCACTGGGATTCTCTCCTCCTTATTACTAGCCACTTACAGAAGGAACATATGTTGCACACTCACTTATAGCCAGTGAATGGTAAGCTCATGCACCAATCTACTCTGAATGTTCTCCTCCCTTGTAACTGGCAAGACATATCATCTGCATGTATGTCATACAAGGAGGTCCCGGGTGTGCTCTGGTCCCTGGTACTAGCCGTTAAATAATGGTATCTATGTTGCACGCTCAGATCCACTAAGTGTTGAGCTCCTGCCTCCAAACAACTTTGGGATTTATTTTCTCCTCCCTAGACGTTTCTCCTCCTTTCAAGTAGTCACAAAATGAAGGTGTGTTCACTCACGGCTGCTGAATGGAAACACCTAGGATTTTCTGGTCGCTAGTCACTGCAGGTCATTACAACCCTACCAGTCGTGGTAACAATGGTGCCGGTGACCAGGACAGTACAGGTTGACAGCCGGGATGCCCTCCCACCTGCCAGGTCTGTCCTGGTGGCGGGACGTTACCCGGCCGCAGACATTGACGGATGCACCAGCACCATTTTTAACGGTGCCGGTGTATCCGTCCTCCCCATTCCCATTGAGTCCTATAGGATTCAATGGAAATGGGATTTTTTTTTCTTCTCCAGTGGCAGCTCTGCCATTTTTTCCGGCGCGGCTACCGGTGGACTCATAATGGCCCCACTGACTCATTGGAAAAAGTTACAGTTAGGGTCCAAAATATGGTACAGTCAGTTACATCAGGGAAGCATATTGCCCTGTCTTCCGACAACAAACGGGCATATTCATGAATACAACTGACATATCCAATGTAATATCTTTACATCTCCTTTAGCAAAACCATCTTTCAATGTTCTGCCTCTCGCTCCACTACCTGAGGAAATTCTTACCTCTGCCTCTGCAGACTGGACAGATCCCAAACATCATCTTTGTGAGCCTCACATTAACTGAGAAGCCACCCTGAACCAAACCACCCTGCTAACATTTGGAAGGAAGTTCAGTCTCACAGAATCTGGGGCTATTCAGGTTATTGTTTAGCAATGTGTAGGCCAAGAGACTGTGACTATGGACCCACTATCATTTGTTTAACAAATCCTAATAAAACATGGTAAAACAAGTAAGTACCTCTGTGTGCTGATTGGCAAACAGCCCGGGATCAGGGACATATGAGACTTCACTGGTCACTGAGATAGATGCCTCTGGTCTGGACTTTATAATATTCCACACACCCATACCACTCTACCAGATATCAGCGGATCAACCACAGGTGTGCAAGTTTACAATGCAGGCCTTGGAATTATTGGGGATGAGGCGTCACACTGCATAAAGGGGTCAGAACAAAGAGGTTATAGTGACAATGTTCGCTGACTTGTCTTTAATTTTCTTTGAAGGCAAGAAGTGACCTTCCATAAAACCAGTCAAGCTGAATCCCTTCAGAGTACACCCATGCAGTGATTACATTCTAAAACAATAAGTGCAAAAGGGGCACACAGCACATTTAATTGGTTCCATGTGTTAATATCCGCGCAAAAATATCGCCATACAAGAATATCGACATATTTTTGTGACAATATTAAGCCATGGAACCTGCGGGGGCCACCCCCACAACCCCCAGCAAATCCCGGTCCCATTAACCCCACTATAAATATCGCCTATGGCCTTATCCTACGACCATATATATGGCGATTTTATTGGCAGGGATAATATTACCTGATACCTTTTAATTGACATTTATTAACATTTCACTGTATTTGCCATCTCCCCCCGCCACTATACACATACTAGAAGCAGTGATGGAAGTGAGCCGGAACAGTCAGGAGCAGTGTTCCACTACATATTCACCATTTTATGTAGAAGAAGTGTCCATTAGTGTCCCTGTGCACGTGTAAAGTTGTAATAGGAACCTTAGTTACTAGTCACTTAGACTATTGCAATGCCCCAGCTGCAACACCTGACATGTTGCACTATGCTTCCAGCTAACCTCTCCTTTCCTGAGACCACAGTTCCACTACTTTTTCAGTACACTTCAAACACTGACAAGAAGCCAGTGTACAGGGGTATCTCGGCAGAGAGCGAACCTTGACTGAATAACCCAAGGCAGTCCATTTTCAAGGGCAGAGGCAAAATGACTTACTGATTATGTAATGCTTTTAGGATGTATATTGTGCACCCCTGCATCTTCTCCAGGCACGCAGCTGAATCTTCAAAAGGGGTGGGTTGGTATGGCTAGTTACTAGAAAGGTAAAATGCAAAATAGGTTTGATCTTGTGTACCCTGAGGTCTGTGTGCAGGTCTGTTTCTAGGTGTCCTGTGTGGAGAGAAGTGAGATAATAGAGTCCAGAGGAGAGCCTTGTGTGCCTTTGGTGCTAGGATGCATTGGCTGCGTCTGGGATATACAAATGGACTGTCACGGGGTAGCATTCTGCTGAATGGTGCCTATTGGGAGGCCTACTTATTTGCAGTGTGCGAGCGCTTTCTTGCCTTAGGTTTATTGTTTTTGAGTGTAAAGTTTGAGAAGGTAATTACAGGGAAGTTAGTGGAGGCGGCAGTGTGCAAATTGGAGCTTCCATCCAGTGTGGCCATGGCGACATCTTGGAAGTGGTGACCTTCAGGTAAGGTATATGCGTGTGGGCGCCCGAGTGGGCTGGCATTCCTGCCAGTGGACAGTATCCAGCGACTGGTCCTTTGAGAGTTGGTAACCGGGGGATGAGTGGAATCATAGGCAGCTTACAGAAGTGGGCACTGAGCAGAAAGTGGGTGTGCATAGTTCCCAGGGCGAGATCAGAGTTGGAGAGTCCAGAGCTTTCACAGTCCTGGTGGGGTCATGGGAATCACTTAGAATGCTGCGAGCTTAAGCGCAATGTAGAGGAGCCAGCCACAGGAATGAGATCGATCATCTGAGAGCAAAACATGACAGGACACTAGCTGTATTGGGCACCAGGGGGCAACGTCACAGTGGAATACCAGGCAGCAAAAGATCAGCGAAGCCAAATTGCAGTGCGCCACATAGGAGTAAAAGTATGGTGGGACACATGAGCAAAACCTGTTGTAGTATAAGGTAGCACGTCAGATTGGGATTAGGTTTGCGAGTGGTGAAACCAATCAATACACCTATAGCAAGGCACAATATGGCCTTGCATAGCAGGATCAGGACATAACAATGCACAACAAAACAATACAATTTCTAGAAAAGCATGAACAGACCGAACAAGGGAACATAATGTGGTCTCCTCCCCACTCTTCTACCACAGGCCTATGGGGACAGCTGCCATTTCACTTGCTCACATTGCTACTGTCATTCTCTCTGTCCCCCTCTGTCTCTCTCTCTCTCTCTCGCTCGCTCCCTCTCTCTCTCTGTCTGTCTCTCTCCTCCTGTAGTGAACTGTGGAGCTAGTAACTTGGAATCGGCAGCTATGGGGAGGAAGCCGTCTGGACACTTCACGCATTAGTATAAGCAGAGTGCTTACCCTTATGGGAGGCATGACCATTTGGTTCAAAGAGAAGGGCTGGCATATAGGTGATGACCCCAGGTGCTCGCTTCACCCCCCTTAGAATGCTGGTTGGCAGACAGGCTCACACTTGGCTCTTACTTGCTCAAGCGCTGTGGTCAGTAGGCCCCCGCTGGGACCTATGCCCGTCATAGGAATGAATGCCAGTGTCGGTCAGATGTTCTTCAGTCGAGCAAGGCAGGGGCGTTTCTCCCGGAAGTCATACTCTAGAGTCTCCAATGGTCCTCAAACTCCTCAAACAGAACACATGCAGCCACAGGCAAAAATGAATCCCTGCATCTTCCCACCCCTCTCACCCGATTTTGTGACGGCTCTATCATGATTTATTTATTTATTTAATTATGTATTTAACATTTGAAGAGCACGCCAAACCTGTTGGTATCTGGGTGCTGAGAGCAGGTTAAACACATTACAAGAATTACCATAGGCAACATAGGTTTGACATATATCAGATTAAACAAATTTGCAGTCATAAGGTATTTACAGATACAGTGATCCCGTAAGAATAAACAGATACAGTGATCATCAATAATATTTACATGCGCAGTTTTATTCACAAACGTTTTTTAGAGCTGCAGTAAACAAATGTATTTGCAGAGGCAGTATTATTGTAGTGATGATACTGTAAACATTGAGGCAATGTTTGACGAGTACTCTCAGTGATGGATGGCTACAGATTGGATGTGAGTCGGCTCTGATGGCTAAAGGTAGGACGTTCCAGCCTTTGGCTGACGCAACTGGGAAGCTGCATTCCCCCGCCTTGATTCTTTTGAATTTAGGAACTGTAAGAAGGAAGGCTGAGGCAGAGCGTCTGGGCTTATAGAATTATAATTCACTTTCAGTATGATGCTGAAACTCAGCACCTTTGCTGCGGGACCCTTGTCCCTCATGCTGGATGAGGCTGTCATGATGAAAGGTGAAGTATGGGTTCCCCAAAGTTCCGCACAAAGCTGGATGGTACTCCTCACCTGAAAAGAGTGCCACAGCTGCAGGCAGGTGAGGCTACGCATGCTGACAGTGAATGAAAGGAGGAGGTGGGCTTGGGGTGTGGGGGAATGAAAGATATGATGTTAACCACAAAATACAACAATCTCATATTCACAGTATCTTCTGCCCCTTAAAGGGTATGGATATTTGGTAGACCTCACTGGAGAGCTCTGCACAGGAGCTAAATAATGGCAAAAGGCACTGCTACAGATGGTTCCATCACAAACAAGAGTAAGTTGTGTTTCCCCAGAGAGCATGATTGCGAAGGCTGCCGATATCTGGGTACAGATCATGTCTGAAGCTCTGCTAGGAGGGTCTTCACTGCTTTCCACGCATCAGGGTTCATTGTTCATTGGTCTCGGGTTCCCCAGTTCTCAGTTGTGAAATACACATTGATTTTCTGATAAGAAGATGCCTCTAAAAATGGATAAATCTGGGGCATAGTTTCCACTACTAATGGTCTGGAATGTGAGCATTGTGAGTAGGGTATGGTCTAACAGGAACATTTACATACTTGAATTGATGCAGACTCCTGTCTGATACATGAATACAGATTTGCAGGTGTGTGCTGTGGTACGTCTGCACTATTACGCTGAATTTTGCACACAAATAATATTTACACAAGAGATGATTTAATATTTTGTATATGAATTGGGGTGTGTATGTTTAGTTTGCCATTTGTCCGTGTACTTTTACATTGCTATCTGCACAGAATCACAGTTCACTAAAGGCAAGGTGCAATGAATACTCACAACACCTTATGAGTATTAGAGGGACTTTTGTTACATGTTTGATCCTTTTGTTTGAGTATAAATCTGGGGCTCATCCAATCAGACTTTCTGAATGCTGGATGCAGCTGGGGCGAAATCAGTTACACGCTGAGCTTGCCTTTACAGGGGTCAATCATGTTAATAGCCCTTGGAATGTAAACCAGACCTAAGCCAATGAGATGTTAACATTTGCGAAGTAAGTAACGATAATCCAGACGTGGCCCCTTGCCTCGCCTCCTTCGCTCTCGGTATGCCCAGTAGAGGGAGTCTGACATGGTTTGGAAATCAGTCACCTCGTTACCGTGTCTGTAAATGGCAGATGCTGTGTCGCCTACAGGACAGGGGTGCCTGGCATCACCTCCTCCTTTTTCCTCCCAGTGAAGAAGCACTTTACATGGCAGCGCTGTCCACCCAGCACATTGCATCAGGATTTAATGGTAATTAAGAGCGTGTTCAGAGTAAAAATGTAGAATAGCCCTATTTGGCAGGAAAACGCAGCTCCAATACAGTGATGCGGACAGAAATCAGTTGTTTAATACAGTTAAGTACTTGGAAATAGCAGTTAAAAAGGAGCTTGAACAGCATAAAATCCCCTTCCCGGTCAGAAACCTGCTCAATGAAGTGATGTGAACAGGCTGCAAGTCCGAAGGTCGCCACACTCAGGTAAATGAACCAAATACAGTGGCATTAGGCTTGCTGCATTGGATCAGGCAATTCTTGTGAAGGGGTGAGTGCATTCTTTTTTGACTTGAATAATAAACAAGCATTGGCAAAACCAATAGTTTTGACTTATGTGTAGGGTTTGGAGAGGCCTTTATCATATGATATGATATGGCATGTACAACGCACCTATACACAAGTGTTTCAAGGCGTTAACTGAGGACCAGCATCATATGTCCAGACCTTATTCCTGATGTTTCCAACTTACAAACAGGAACTACTATCCTTTGTCTGGTACTTCCAGGGGTTCGGAGTGCAAAGCTCTCATTATATTTTTCTCTTTAAAAAAAAAAAAAGTCAGTTTAGAACAACCACTCAGACCGCTCAGAGAGGTCTTTCTAAATCAAAGTGTGTAGGCCCCCTTGCGCACAGGGACTGACAGGCATACGCCGCGCCGGGAACAGGGAAGTTGCAGGCATCTGAGGTAAATGTAAGCATGAATGCGTGTATATATGTTTTTGTGTTTTTGTGTTTTTGTGTGTATAGCGTGATGGGGAGGGGGCGCATGATTCTATCTAGAAGAGAATGGAGGGGGAGCAGGCAGGTGGGTGACGGGTGTAAGAAAGAGAGAGAGAGAGTGTGTGTGTGTGTGTGTGTGTGTGTGTGTGTGTGTGTGTGTGTGTGTTTGTGAGTGTGTGTGTGTCTGCGCGCGCGCTAACAAGGGGTTGGAATAGCTATATTTTTTGGGGGAGGGGCGGGCACTTGGGGAGGCAACTGGAGTACAGAGGGTGAAACCCCCCCCTGATTAGAAGGAAATCCCGTTAGCGCAGGAGAGGGTGAGCATAGGGGCAGGGAGGAGAGGGCCGCCAATATGCAGTAATATCACATAGAGCCACTTCCAGGAGAATTATAGCATTAAGATGCACTCCAGCGGGCCGGATCGGCTCTTATCCGTTGGGACTGATTTAAAGGCCCAAGTGTAGTGAAGTATTTTAACAAGGGTCCCCGGGCTGATAAAACCAGATCCGGTTCACCGGAGAGGGTCGTGCGGCTATTAGCACTTAGAGGTTCCAATCCGGAACCCCGGGTGTTAAAAAAAAAGTATTTTCATTAATTGAAAGGGATGCATGCGGCGTCCCGTTCAGTGTATGAAAATACTGTGGCAAGATCGCCACCCTGGACCAGGAAGGCGGGGCTCCATTTGGAGCCCCTCTTTCATGTCCATGGTGGCTATGGAGCAGCAGCAGAAGCATGGTGGCAGTGGCAGAGGGGCTGCCTCCACCATGAAAAGAGTTAAGTAGGGGGGGAAGTGGAGGGAATCTTTAAAAAAAGATAATGTAATGTGGGAGTATGATGGCGCCGCGGGTGGGGGAAGTAGCCTCCAATTTCCATGGAACACAGGCTGAGATTAGACGTTTCAGCCCGCGATCCGCAGATCCTGATTGGCTGTGACCCCCGCCCCAGGTGCTAATAGAAAATGTTGCCGAGCTGAAGTAAGTCAAGCTGGTGAGGTGCTGCTTAGCTGGAGACTGAGGAACTGATTGCGATGGTATCAAAATGAGAGGGCATTCAATCTCACTCTATTGTGCTCATGGTAATTAGTGACAGCTCTCTCTGAAGTTTTTTCCTCTGCAGTTTGAGATCAAGGTTCTGAAATTCAGTAAATAGTGGTAAACAAAGTCGGTATTCACCCAGTAGCCCTCTGATGACGTTGGCGTGTCATTAGAGTGAATTGAATTGGCGTTTCAATGATATAGACTTTCCTTCTGATGAATCAGTAGTACATAGATGTGGATGCTGAAACACAGCTATGCCTGTAAGGGAGTCCTGTGATGGGTCTGTTGTCATGTGATGGTCGAGGCTAGAAGCCCTATGCAATATATTGTTTCCTGGTGCATGTAGATGGCCTTGCAAATTGCACTAGCATTCTGGCACTATGTATTACCGTGAACACGGCATCGTGGAGCACTGAGCAGCAATCAGAAAGTTGTCATGAAAGCTCCAGGCAACATTTTCAGAGGAGGCACTGAATAATTTTGTGTAGAAGGTGATCCACAAGTATTGTAATGATATATGGGGAGACGGTGTCGCTTGAACTACGTCAAATGGTCAACGCTGAAGTGCTGCAAAAGCCCAACACGAGGCTTAGAAGTGGTGAAACTTTGAGAGAGCAGGCCCTGGGCAGCAGGGGCTCTGGCAGTCTTCCAATGCACTATGGAAGCCGTCAACAAAGCTCCAACGTAAGAGATCCGTGCCATGCTGAGCTTTTCACGGGCCCCCACGACCACTAGACAAGGGTTGTAATGTCACAGAGCAGACAAACTGTGAGCAACTAGACCAAGCCCCACACCGTCATGCAGTGTACGCCATGCAGACCAATGGTGTTTCAAGAACTTGATGTGGCCCGAGAGACTTCCTGAACAGCCCACGGTGGTTAAAGGCAATATTTTTATTAACGGAACACCAAGCATATTCCTTGCCAGGAATATTGCATCTTGATTTGAAGATGGGGGACATTTTAATTATGAGGGTTTTATTCTGAGAATGCATAGAATTTCGGAAGCGTGAACCAGGCAGCACATCCTACCTGGCTCCTTGGGAGGGCATTGATCAGAACCAGCCGATAAAGAAGAATGATGTTGCAAAAGAAGTCTTCAAGCTCGGACGAGGTTGTCTTCTAGCTGGTGAACTTTAATTCTAGAACATTGAGCAGGAGTCAAAGTGGTGTGGACAGAGCAGATGATCACGCACATAAGGTGGATCTATGCCAGCTCTCCTCAGACTTGATCATGGCATTGTGCAAATACGGCCACATTCAGCCATCATGTAAAAAAAACACTACTTAGAAAATGTTCTCCAATTGAAAATCTGCAGAGCAACTCATTGGGATGAGCAAGTTGGAAGCCAAGTTCTACACCTGAACCTGGGATCTTCCAGTGGGCCTTGCCCCCAAGGCCCAGGCGCGGAAAAAAGAGGAACTTACAAAGAGAGTGAACGAGAAGGTGATAGGGTGCAAACAAAGGGGAAGTGCAGAGGTGAAAACAGCAAACTATACAACAGAGGCTGACACAGAATGGGATTCATAGAAATGGAGTGGAGTGACTAGTTAGGGCGTGAGAGCAATGTTTTGGCTCTGCTGGGCTTGAGCCTGGGACCACTTAATCCTACATCAGGGAGTATCTGGCCTTATTTTTTTCTTGCATTTAAAGCGCTGGCTGTGTGTGATTTCATGCTGAGTGTCAGGCGCCGCGGAGCAGCGTTACTGTGCACTGCTCTCCTTCAAGGTTAAGGCTGCGGTGCCTCCACGTGCGCGCCACAGCCTTGTCACTGTAGGTATTTAGATGTCATGCCTGAAAGGTCACAGGGGTCACGTCAGTTAGGAGTATTTTATTTCTGATGAGCGCAGCAGTGCCAGTTACGGTCTCCGTGGGATGGGCGCTCGTCATCTTCCCAGGAGCGCCTGCCTGCTGCAAGTTGCCGAGTTTTCACTTCTGTTTCGCCTGACTCTCTTCTCGGGAATCTAAAATCAATCGGCCAATTTATAACCCCATCGATCTCAGCCCTTCCATACAGTCTCCAGTAGCAGCATTGACCCGCCTGCTCGTGGAACAGATCAATCTTAAGGCCGGCCACTTAACCTCCTGAACCGCGCCGAGGATGCGGGAGGCGGGGCGAGGAGACGAGAGAGATTGGAAGTGCCTGTTCTCCGGTACCAGGGTGGGATGGCGGGTTGGGGCTGTGGTGCGGGCCCTTCTGCGCCGCATCCGAGTCATTACACTCTACGAGTGGAGCCGAGCTGTGCCCTAAAGGCTGCCCTCTCTTTACAGGTTATGGCGAGCATCCAAATGTGGACTCTGTGCTCCTGTGTGTCTACAGACTATGGTTGAGGCTCATTCTGCACTGGCACTGTAGTCTTTGAGGAGAGCCACGGTCAATCCTCTCTTTCAGCAGTCTGCGAGGTAGCCCATCTATTTCTTATGTTTGTACTTTAACGGCGTTCCCACCTGTGGCCTCTACCTGCAATTTATCATAGAGCTCACCTGTGCTCTCCATCTGCATTCCATGGGACAGCCCACTTGCAGAGCCGGCCTTAGGACATGGCGGGACCCGCATACGCCCGGGGCGCCATACCCCCCAGGGCACCATTAGCCCCCTACCACGTCAGCTCGGGGAAGTCATTTAAGGGCTCCCCAGAGCTGGTGCAGTGAGGGAAGGCCCGGCAGGCACACTTTTGTTATTAAATGCACCCGCGGCGGTAGGACTCATTTAACAACAATAGGGTGCTGATTCAAAACACTATTCACATGATTACCGCCTAGCTCTGATGCGGGAGCGAGGGGGTTGGCATTGGAATAGGACGCTCATGCACTAGCATGAGCGTCCTATTCCAATGATTAGCTCCCGGCGAGTCGCCGGAGCTAGTAGGTTGAAATAGATGTGGCGCATCCTGCCCCCCACCCCCTGTTGAACAGGGGAGCGCAGGGGGATGGGGTGCCAGGGTGCTGCTACCACTCAAGCTGGCCCTGCCCACATGTGGTCTGTATCTTACGTATATGGGAGAGCCCACCTGTGTTCTGTATCTTCAGTTTATGAGAGAGCCCACCTGTGCTCTGCATCTGCATTCTATGGGAGAGACCACCTGAGCATTTAATCTGCATTCTATGGGAGACCCTACCTGTGCTCTGTATCTGCATTCAATGGAAGAGCCCACCTTAGATCTGCATCTGCATTCTATGGGATACATTACCTGTGCTATGTAACCCATAGATTGCAGACACCTGTGCTCTATGTCTGCATTCTGTGGGAAAGCCAGTTATGTGTTTCGCCTGCATTCTATGTTATGTTATGTTATTTTATGGTATTGTGAGGAATTCGACCATCCATACAGGGAGTGTGAGCTTGTTTTGGCTTTTATGATTTTTTGGAAATGAAAATGAATGATGGGTGATCAACCAACAAAAATGTGTGAGGCCATGCTGCACACATTTTCCCTGCTCACCGCACGACAAACACATAGTCACGTGTACTCCGGGAGGACACAGCCCACAGGCGCCATCCTCCCTTGTCATGTTCAGCTGGAATGTGATAGCCACAGGTACATCAAAACATCTCTTGAAGGGGGAGGATGACACCTTCCTCTGGCGATGGGCACCCTAATTAAAATATCAAAGTCTTCATGGATCTGCCTTCCTATTGACTAAACTGCTGGTGGCAGTGCATACTAATAGGAGTTAATTGAAACAGGCCTGCATCAGGCTTGTTCGCAGAATGGACTAGAGGAAGGAAGGGCATTGGATATGGATGTGTCAACTTGAAGCTAGTTCCCACCCCTCTGTATTAAGGACAGTGAATGCCATATCTGGGTCCACTATTTACCATAGGCAACCCCTGCAGAGTTGACCCCTTTCAGAGGGACGAAGTATGTGATTTGAGGGAAACAGAAGTATGTTCTCACCACAAACTTCAAGGGAGACCTGCGCTTTGATCAAGAGCCAAAGAGGGCTCAGTTAACCAAAGAGACACTTTGATCTACAACAGACGGGAAGATGGGGACAGGGAGATGGGTGGGACTTAGGAGTACATGTTGTCACCTCTTACCTTTCCTGTTGCAAAGCACTCTGGTCCTGACCACCCGCTTAACAGAAGATTGTTGGAAGGGACCCAAGATTGGTTTATTAAGGTAGACTTAGCCTGCACCAATCATTGGGGCCCGTTTGGCTTTAAAAGAGGGCTAAGCTCCTTACTTAGCAAATCATCCAACACCTCTCCAAGTTCAGGGGGATATCTTCCCCCACTGGTTTCTCTGATTGCAATAGATTGGTTGCACCAAATAGCTCTCTAGTTACTCAGCAAGGATTATGCAGCATCATTGTGCTTCTGCTAGTTGTAAGATTGGAAGCTAAAATGATGCATGGCTGGCTTTCACAGCTCTTCAGGTAGTGATGGGTGACTGAGCTACCCTAACTATATAACCGTCTACATGCTTCAATGTAAGTCTTACATTGCTGTTTTTTCCAGAATGTCCAAATTTTGCGCGTGAAATGTCCTTCACTGATCTGTCTAATAAGGGGCCTGGCTACACTTCACCAATCTCTCTAGCTGTGGTGCATGACTGGAGGCAGGTGGGATGGGAGGGCAGAGTTGCATTTTGATCCTCCTTGATTTCTCTGCTATTGTCCCTTATCTGCGTTTGTGCATTTCTTTCTACCCTCTTTGCTTTCGCTACTATTGTCACTTTGATGGTCATTGGCAGTTGCATAACCATGTTTTTAGTCATTTCCTGAAGGGGAGGTGGTCTTCTGAGGGTCTAATTTTCTTTGGAATTTTGTTCCATGAGTTTGCAGTTAAGCAGTGTCCTTTTTTTCATTTTGTTTCCTCTCTGGAGGTCGTGGCTTAATCTGAGGTTTCTTCTTGGTTGGAAGCAGCTTATCTTGTCCTGGAGAATTTTGGCTCATTGTCTGGGTAAGGATTTATGGGCAAAGCAGAAGGCCTTAGGTTTTCATCTGCATTCTATGGCGAGACACTACCTGTGCTCTGTCTCTGCATTCTGCTTTCTATGGGCGATCCCAACTGTACTCTGCATGTGGACTCTATGGGAGAGCCCACGTGTGCTCTGTGTCTGCATTCCATGGGAAAGCCAACATGAGCTTTGTGTCTGCATTCTATGGGAGATCCCACCTGTGCTCTGTATCTGCATTCTATGGGAGATCCCAGCTGGGCTTGGCATCTGCATTCTATGGGAGAGCCCAGCTGAGCTCTGCATCTGCATTCTAGGGGATACCCCACGTGTGCTGCGAGCCTGCATTCTATGGGAAAGCCT